>NC_060280.1:87393326-87432559 GCF_021613505.1 Equus quagga | reverse complement strand
CGGAGGGGACCGCGGGAGGCCGGGCCCGCCCCGCCGCTTCCCACCAGCCCCTCCACCCCAAACCGTGTCTCCGAACCCCCGAGCAGAACTCTCACCATTGCCCAGGTTCCTGGAGCCCCGGCGTCCCTCCTATGACTCGGTACAGGACACAGCGGGACAGATCAGCAGCAGAGCGTCGCGGAACGTTTAAGAGCAGGAGATCCCTGACCGGAAGTACTGTGGCACGACAGGAAGTCGGTTGTGGTTGCCCAGCGTCGGCCCGCCCACCTTCCCCGCAGCGAATCCTGATTGGACGGCTCGAAAGGCCCCTGGTCCTGAATGACAGCGGGATGGAGCTTACGCATCTGAGTCAACCCAGAGCTGAAAGTGGTCCTATGCCGGGACTTTTTTGCTGAAGTGCAATGCTGCGAGGCTGCTCCGGAAGCTGTGACCCTTCTTGGCAAACACACTTAAAATCACCTCCCCATATGTAATAGTCTGGCTCCATTCTTAACTTTGATCTTTCACCCAGCGCTTCCCCACCTCCCCTCAAATTGTACTTTACAAAATCCTATGGCCTCCCAAGCCCTTAGCCCTGGTGGGAAGTTGGAGCCCGGAGCCATAGCTGGGCACAAGGTGTCTTCTCAGGCTAACTACAAGGTATGAGATGTGTTCATTCAGTTCTCAGGTGTACGTTTTACGCTGGAGGGAAATTTGTTTTAGGTCAGTTTTTTAATGTATCCTGAGAGAACTTTGAAATGTAAAAGTCTTTAATATCCCTAAGGAAATTCAGTTCCTATTTGGACTGATATAACAAGAAAACAAGAAAACGTTATGTAAATGTGGGATGTACCTGGAAAGTATTCATATGCTTAGATTGGATGCCTAACTTATTTGCATTACACATCCCTAATCCATTTATCCATTTATTTGAACAGATGTGGTTCCCCCTCACCCCGCCCCCAAGAAACAATACGCGTACTATACAATAGAGGGCTTTAATGTCTACAACGCACTGATCTTCAGTTTATTCACACATACCGTGCAATCATCACCGCAGTCAATTTCAGAATATTTCCATCACCTGAAAAGAAACTCCTATATCCTTAACCTATCACTGCCCTATCTTCCCACTTAGCTTGCTCCAAGCGCCAGCCCTAGACAAGCACCAATCTATTGTCTGTGTCTATTAATGTCCATATTTGTCGACTTTCATATGAATGAAATTCTATAATATGTGGTCATTGTGTTTGACTTAATTCACTTGGTATAATTTTTTCAGGGCATTCCATGTTGTAGCATGTGATGAGGATTTTTAGTCTGGTTAGTTTTAAAACTACAGATGAGATTCAGGCTCCAAGGAGTGGAATTTGTTTGCCCCTTTGTTGGGAAACATTTACATTTCTAAGGGAAACCTCTGTCTGTGAAGATGCCTCCCTCTCTGTGCCAGGAAGAAGGGGGGATGGTCTTATCTCTAGAAGCTCTTAATCAATGCCAGAGGCAAGAACTTAAGTTGGTTACTGTCTGGCAACCTCATGTAACTGACCCCCCCCCCCCCCCCCACAAATCCTCCTTTGTCTTTAGCCGAGGATAAAATTCAAGGGGTGACTTCTGCCATTTACTCAATCTGGTTTAATTCTTATCTAAAACTTGTGGGACCGCCAAATGGCCAGACCATACGGGCACTGATACCATTTTAACTTTTTTACATATTCTTTGTCTTGTAAAGAGATAACTCACATACCTATGCCATAAATTTAGCCTTACTCTCCACCCAACTTTGCAGCAGTAGCAGCAGTAGGAGCTCTGACTGCCCATGGGTCCTGTCCCCATGCCAGCGGGGGCAGCAGCAGCAGAAACTCTGACTGCCCATGGGTCCTGTCCCCATGCGGCGGCAGCAGCAGGAGCTCTGACTGCCTGTAGGTCCTGTCCCCACGCACCAGCTCTGCCTGCCCATGGGTCCTGTCCCCATGCCAGCGGGGGCAGCAGAAGCAGCGGCAGCAGGAGCTCTGACTGCCCGTGGGTCCTGTCCCCACGCACCAGCTCTGCCTGCCCATGGGCCCTGTCCCCATGCCAGCGGGGGGCAGCAGAAGCGGCGGCAGCAGAAGCTCTGACTGCCCATGGGTCCTGTCCCCATGCTACACTATTCTCTAAATAAAAGAGCACTACTGCCAGATCTTAAGAGTCTAAGAAATCTTTCTTTCGACTCCTCGGCTCACTGACCCCGCATCAGCATGTATCAATAATTCATTTTTTTAAATTGAGATATAATTGACAAACAGCATGATATTCATTTAGGTGTACCACAGTAAGTCTAGTCAACAGCCATCGCCACACACAGTTATAGACATTTTCTTGTGTTGAGAACTTTTGAAATCTACTCTCTCAGCAAATTTTAAATATACAATCCAATAGTATTAACTATAGTCACCATGCTGTACCTTGCATCCCCATGACTTATTTATTTGATGACACAAAGTGTGTACCTTTTGATCACCTTCTATATTTATTCCATAAAAGTACATCTTATCCATACATAAGTGTACAGTTTAGCAGTGTGAAGTACATTGACATTGTGAAACCAACCTCCAGAACTCTTGTGAATCTGCAAAACTGCAACTCTCTGTGTATTAAACAACAATGCCCACTTGCCCTTTGCCCCCTAGGTCCTGACAACCAGTTTCCTGATGTCTCTATGAATTTGATCCCTCTAGGTACCTCACATCAGTGGACTCATACAGTTTTTGTCCTTTTTTGACTGCCTTGTTCCACTTAGCATAATGTCTACAAAGTTCACACATGTTGTAGCGTGTGTCAGAACTTCATGTCTTTTTAAAGCTGAACAATATTCTGTTCTGTGTGTGTATCACATTTTGTTGATCCATTCATCCATTGATGGACACTTTGGTTGCTTCCACTTTTTTGCTACTGTGAATAATGCTCCTATGAACACAGGTGTGCATATATCTCTTTGAGTCCATGTTTTGAATTCTTCTAGGTGTATACTCAGAAATGAAATTGCTGGATCATATGGTAACACTTGCTGTAATATTTGAAAAATGTGCCATACTGTTTTTCACAGTGGTGTCATGATTTGCATTCCCACCAGCGGTGCACAGGGGTTCCCATGGGTGTTTTCATTTTCTTGGTGGTGTCCGTTGAAGCACAAAAGTGATTAATTTTGATAAAGTTCCAATTACCTATATGTTTTTACTTTGGTGTTATAATCTTTGCCACATCCAAATTTTCCTCTCAGTTTTTTCTGAGTATTATTGGTTTACGTCTAGTTTAGGTGTTTGATCCATTTTGGTAAATTATTGTGGGTAGTATAATTTAAGGGTACAACTTCATTCTTTTGCATGTTCCTATCCAGTTGTCCAGCACCAATTTTTGTAAAGAATATTTTTCCTCATTCTTGGGACCTTTTGCAAATATCAGGTGACCATAGACAAATCGGTTTGTATCTGGAATCTCAATGAAACCCGTTGATCTGTGTCTGTCTTTGTGTCATTATCACATTACCTGGATTACCATACTGAGTAGTCAGATTTTTAACTCAGGAAATTTTAATCTTATTACTTTGTCTTACTTTTTCAAGATTGGTTTAGTGAGTCTGGTTTGCCTGCAATTCCATAGAATTTATCAAATGCTTGCCAGTTTCTATAAAGAAGTCAGCTGAGATCCCAATAGAGATTGTGTTGAAAATCTAGATCATTCTAGGAAGTATTGTCATCTCAACAGTGTTAACTCTAAGGACCCATGAACATGGGCTATTTTCCCTTTTATTCATTGATTCATTGATTGATTTTTAGGGTTCCCTTTTTTTCTTGCCTCTATTTCTTAGGGACTAATAAAGAACAAGGAAAAAGACAGCATTACTCCAAGGTCTTTGCTGATTTGATTGAAGATTTGCAATGTCTGATTATCCAATCGCCTCCCAACCTCACTTGATTCCTTTTAATTTCCAAAAATGCAAATCACATTTTTGACAATAAGAAAAGTTTGTTATTATTACTAGAAATTAGTTTCAGAGAAAATGTGCCTAGAAGAGGATGTTTTTCCACCTACCCTCAGAATTCATGAAGCTCTGTAACTGCTATCCTTTGCATGTGTGTACATTCACTAATGCCCATCCAGTAGCAGTGGTGCATAGATTGTAAATTTAAAATAGGTAAAAGTGTACAATCACTTTTCTGTCACTGTGTGATTATCACAAGTATGCATTTTTTGATACAGCTCCCTTTTTTTTCATTTTACCCTTTGACCCCCTTCACCAATTTCTGCCACCGCATACCCCATGCCCATGGCAACCACCACTCTCTTATCTGTACCAATGAGCTTGGTGCTTTTGTTTGTTTGTTTTAGATTCCGCATATAAGAGAGATCATACAATTATTGTCTTTCACTATCTGATAGATTTCACTAAGTGCAATGCCAGTGAGATCCATCCATGTTGTCACAAATGGCAAGATTTCATGCTTTTTTATGGCTGAATAATTTCCATTGTACATTTATGCCATAATTCCTTTATCGAAGATGAAATATTAATAAAGATCTACAAATGTGAAGTAACAAATGTTGGCGAGGATGTGAAGAAAAGAGAACCTTTGTGTACTGTTGGTGGGAATATAAATTGGTGCAGCCACTATGGGAAACAGTATGTAGGCTCATAAAAAAATTAAAATAGACCTACCATATGCTTCAGCAATTCCACTTCTGGTGGTTTATTCTAAGAAAGGAGAAATGCTAACTCAAAAAGATATATGTACCCCATGTTCACTAGACCATTATTTACAATACCCAAGATATGGAAACAACCTATGTGTCCACCAATAAATAAATGGATAAATATCATGCCAATATTTCAGCCAGATCATGAAGAAAAATGAATTTTAAAGTTTAAACATATTTCTTGAGGTTTTACCATTTAAAGTTACTTCATTCTTGCCAGCACAAGAAGGATCAGTTGCTCTCTCATTTTCACTCAGAACTAAGAACATGTTGGTTCACAACCTTGAGAGTTCTCCGGGTGTCATCTGAAACTGGCTCCCATACAGGGAGGGCAAGGACAGACTAAAGAAAGAAGCAGATCACTCCAGATTAGGGAGCTGGCAGTTTTAATAAGGAAGGGAGTTTATATATGAGGCTTGTCTTAGGCGGTGCAAGATGAGTAGATCTCCAAACACATCAATAAGAATCTTAAAAGTTTATATAGATGCTTTAATGGGGTTCATTATTGGGTACAGCCCAGATGGTCTCAACAACACATTATTCTCTCTGGGCTGCATCCTTGAAATGGCTCTTAGTTTGGGAACAGTGGGCAGAATGTTTATTCCAAGGACAGGAGAGTTGGTAAGGAGGCACCAATTGCCTGTCTAGCTGGAAGGTGAACCAGTGGTCACACCCTCTCAGTGACCTCCTCCAGCAGAGCTGCTTCTTGAATCTTGGGCAACTCATTGCATTAGGGCCATTTTTCAAAGTCATGGGAAAAGTATGTCTCTCCATTCCTACAAGTAACTCCCTGCACTTCTTAAGCGGAGCATTTGTTTGGCTTAGAAGACCACCTTATAGAATATTGTTGAGTTCTCATGGGTGTCCCTCAGTGCGGGTGGATGCACCAACACTCTAAGTGTATTCTGGCCCTCGTGTTTGCCATGATGGAGATAAACAGGAAGCATGTGCTCTTACTAAACACGACCTTAAGATACATCTATGATGTTGACCACAGTGATTAAAGGAACTTTGAGAGCACCATGACGTGACCTCAAGAATGAGTGAGACTGTCCCTCACATTACCTGCAAGATGCCTCAAAGAACAATTCATCAATTCATCAGTGCAGGAAATACACCCCCAGTTTCTTCCCAGATGGGGCCACTACTGGAACTGTCCAATTCCCACAGGTGCAATGAAAGTAGGGTGGGGGAGGGCAGTGATGGAATGTAGTGTCCTCAGCACCGTGTTTCTGACAGTGTGTGAGAGCAGAGCCAGACTCATGCATCTTCCCAGGCGAATGCACATTCTTAGGATGGTGTGTCCTTTATTTGCAGTAGTCATGAGGAGTTAGGAGATAAAAAAACAAAACAAAACAAAAACCACAGGCATTCCTGACTCAGGAAATCAGAGTAATTATTTTCCAGATAGTTCTTAAAGGGGAGATGAAAAACAGATAATGAAATGGAAATATCTTCTGCATCTCTCAATGCTTGATGCTGAATACCCACAGAACTTTTCTTTTTACATTGGATGGTGACTGATGGATGATGCTACTGCCCAGCTGTGTTCCCCCTTGTATGATGAGCACTGGGCTTTCCTTTTCTGTCTTCATTGAGATTACTTCCGGTTCTTTGGCTCTGCCCCTCAGTTTCCATGTGTCAGATGGCCTCCAGGGATGGTTCTGTCCCTGGGCATGGTGGAATTATCCTGAAGTTCAGGTGGACTTGGGTGGGGCATTTTGACTGAAATGATAGCAAACGTGAGCATTTCCTTAGGGAAGTGGGAGAGGAAGTTGTCAGAAGCTGTATCTGTGCAGACTACGTGGAGAGGATGCTTGTCATGGAGTGATTCCAACATTGTGAGAATGAACTTGACTCAGTAGTATCTTAGACTCTCCCATGAGTGTGATGGTTATTTAATGAAAGAGTTTTCTAAGTCTCATTATACACAGATTAAATAGTGTAACCACAAGTAAGGTTTGGGTCATCACCACAGAGAGTGATTTCACCACCAGTGAAAAAAGAGTCCCTGCGTATATTTTTCCAGGGGATACAAATTTTTTCGTGTCAGAAACATTTTCCAAAGTTAGCCATTCTGAATACTCAGAAGTCACTTTCTTCTGAAATGATGGCTTGTCTTTGCTCCCAATGCTCTTATTCTGAATCTGACTGAAGTGTTGGAAGGATGCCCACCTACTGCATCCCTGGTGTTATAACTGAACTCAGAGAGTTTACTTCTTGGTGATTGTGGAGCCACAAAGCACAACCAAGGCAGAAGTAGGTGAAGAAAGGTTTGACACCTCCAGAAGAAATGGAGAAGGCTAGGCATATCTCCCAAAGCAGTGTCTCCCCAAATAAGGGTTTGGGGGCAGGGAGGGGGGAAGGGGGCATCCTTTAGTTGTCAGATCATAGTACAGGTCATGAGTATTCAGTTAAGGAAAAGATGAGAGATTACGGTTTATCTCCTAACAGTCATGTTTCTTTAAGGCTCATGGGTAGATGTACACATGCTACTACATACATCACATCATCTAGAAATGGCTGCTTGTTCCCTCCCAGAAGAGGACAATTTAAAATAATAATGAGATTTTAATGGGTACGCTTCGCTTTAGTTCACGTAAGAAAGGTTTGAGGCAGCTAGATCTGGCTCCAGCTGTCTTGCTTGTGGGAAGCTTCTGTGGTTAGGCTCTTCCTGTGACTTTCCATCTGCAGACACTCAACAAGACAATGTTAGTTTTTAACAGATCCTCTGTACCCCTTTCTTGGCCTAGTGCCCTGGTCACCGTATCTGTCTGTGTAGCTATTTGGCAAAACTGTGTCAGACTCTGGCTGTAAACAAACATCTAAATGGAGAGAGACTAATCATTGCATATGGTTGGGGGACCTTCAGTTGTGTATGTTTGTAAACAAGGCTCACAGTCCCAGAAGTCCCCTCCCAGGACTACCTTTCAATGCAAATATCCCTGCAGAGGACGAATTCTGTCTGGCATTCGGCTCGGACACCTAAACTCAGCGGCTGTCACTCAGACACAAGAGGACGAGTCGTTTGAACTGTCCAATCAGAGGCGGCGTCAGGGCAGGTGGGTGGGGCGAAGCGCCACAACCCCCGGAAGTAGCAGCAGCTCCGGCTGCGCTGGGGACCGCGTCTCCCCGCCCGTAAAGCCTCCGTTTGGCTCTGCCGCGTCTTCTGTCGTGTTGTGACCTGTAGCGACCGCAGTGCCCTAGGAAGGACTCGGGGGACCCAGGAGCCACAGAAATGGTGAGTGTGCTGCCCGGGGTGAGGACACGGGAGGAGGGGCTGGTGGGAAGCGGCGGGGCGGGCCCGGCCTCCCGCGGTCCCCTCCGGGGTCTGCGGCCCCGAGTCCGCGGTGGCGCCGCTCGGCCCTCAGGCCCCTCCGGCCGCAGCGTGGGGGCGGGGCCGGCAGCCGGGCCCCGGGCGACCTGTGGTCCCTGCGCGCGGCGACTTGGGCCGGAGCGTCTCTGGGCCGCTGTGCCCCCGCAGCCCCGCGTGTCCCAGACGGTGCGGGGCCCGCGGGAGGGTCCGCAGGACAGTCGGGCCTCGGTCTCCGGGGTCGGCGCCCAGAGGGGCTGCGGTCTGTGGGGTTCCGAGGGCCTCTTTTCTGCCAAGGGGGCACCCGTTTTCTTCTCAATTTTCTGTACATTTGAGGAGCAGAGTCTCAAATCCCTGACCCTGTCCCGCGCTTCCAGGTCTTCCCGGGGCTGGGAACAAATGCCTGAATTTCCAGAGTCTCGCCGAATTCCCAAATGCCCACTTCCTGCCTCCGATTCACCGCATTATCATCAAGTATTTGTCCTTCTTGTTGGATTTGAAACAGATCGACTATTTTAATTGCTTATCGTTTTCTCACAGTCCGTGGATTCCTGTGTTAAAAAGATTTGTTTTGTATGTGTGGATATTTTCCATGAGTGAAAAGCAGCCTCTAAGCACCTGGAACTACGTTGCATGAAATCCTCGTGCGTCTCCCCAGTATCTTCCTGGGCGCAGACATCCTGTGGGAAGTCCTCTGGGGGCAGGTTCCTCTTCAGAAAATACCCGGGATGATCTGTCCTGTCAGCACTGTCCCCATCTGCGTCAGTCACCTTTGCAAAGATATATTCACTTTATTTTAGTCTGTTTTTCAGTGAATTAAAATTTATTTAATCAACACGAAACACAATGTGAAAGATTTCCAAAGAGGCACGAAAGAGGTGAATTTCAGGAAAAGTAAAATATTCCAGTTTTACACGTCCTGTACTCAATTCTTGTTTCACTTTTTTTCTCCCATCGTGGGTGGTATTTATTTTTTTTAAAGATTTTATTTTTTTCCTTTTTCTCCCCAAAGCCCCCTGGTACATAGTTGTATATCCTTCGTTGTGGGTCCTTCTAGTTGTGGCATGTGGGATGCCGCCTCAGCGTGGTTTGATGAACAGTGCCATGTCCGCGCCCAGGATTCGAACCAACGAAACACTGGGCCGCCTGCAGTGGAGCAGGCGAACTTAACCACTCAGCCACGGGGCCGGCCCCTGGGGTCTGTTCTTTTATTTTGGCTGAGTTCAAATGGATTTCCACAGCTTAGACTTGCAGACCTGAAGTGTTCAGGTAGGATTCATAGTTTATAAATATTTCTTGTCTTGGAAATAACATGATGACATTGTTTTTCCAGAATGTAGTACATTCTTGTGGGGTTTCTTGTTGATTTAGCAAATTGCTATACTATTTTCTTCCCTCATTTCCACATAGAGACTGGTTTGAGTGTGTTCACTGGATGGTTCAAACACTGTGTTTGTGTATTTAAAATATCAGTGATGGTCAAAAAAGACTCCAGTGGAGACAGAGGCCTGAGGGCAGTGCATCTAAGCTGAGGCCCCCTTGGACCTGCAGAGGGAAGGCCTTGAAGGCCCAGTTGTCCTTCCTGGGGAGCTTCCCCCTGCAGGTGTCCTACTGCTGGTGCCCAGATGGAAGGAGCCTTTATCCTGAGAGGAGCTGCAGAGCCCTGGAAAGCTGGGGGTGCACGTGCTCATGGGGTGGGGAGTGATGCCCTTTCTGAGGTTGTCACTGTGGTTCCCTTGGGCCTGTTTCTAGACGTAATTGGAGTTTTGCATCCACAGTGCACGTGCACTCAGAGAGTAATTTGTTTACACTGAGAAAGTCTGTGAGAGTCAGGAGCTCTGTGTTCTGGATTAGGGCCCATTAATCTGGGGTCCATTTGGGTCAGAACCTTAAACTGGATCCAGCTGAGTTTCCTCACTGTGAGAAGGGAGCCTGAGAGAGGGAGCATGTGCGCTGTTCCCTGGGGAGAGGAGCGTGTGTGGGGCTCCCGGAGCTCCTTCTTGTGGCTGCTCAGGTGCCCTCCCCTCCTTCTCCAGGGACTGACCCCCTCCAGGGTTCTGTCTCCACCAGGAGAGTCAGGAACACGGAACCTTCTGACTGTGCCTTTCCTTCTGTCCTGGGGGAAGCAGGCTGCTCATCTGAGCTGATTCCAGTGTTTGTGTTTCTTTCCTTTGGATTCCTTTATTGATGGACTAGTGCAGCCCTTTGGCTCTAGTTTCTCTTAGCACTCGCGCCCTGAAAGTATAAGTTGATTTGAGATGGGATGTGAGGAAAGCAAGATGTTTTTTCGTGTTTCGCGCAGTTTTTTCTTTTTTCTTTTTTTTTTTTTTTTGAGGAAGATTAGCCCTATGCTAACTACTGCCAATCCTCCTCTTTGTGCTGAGGAAGCCTGGCCCTGAGCTAACATCTGTGCCCATCTTCCTCTACTTTATATGTGGGACACGTACCCCAGCATGGCATGCCAAGCGGTGTCATGTCCGCTCCCAGGATCTGAACCGGTGAACCCCCGGGCCACAGATAAGCAGAACTTTTGAAATTACCTGCTGTAGCGCAGTTTTTTCTGTGTGCCTGTCTGTAGTGAACATAGAAATTTAAAAGGCTAAAGAAATGGAAATTATGTTTTAATAGATAGGAAGAAAACTTCTGAAAGGTTTTGTAAATCTTTGAAAATCAAATACAGTTAAGTCTTTGAACTCAAACCATGATTGCCTTATAGGCCATTCTTCTTTTTTTTCAAGATTTTAGTTTTTTCCTTTTTCGCCCCAAAGCCCCCCGGTACATAGTTGTATATTCTTCGTTCTGGGTCCTTCTAGTTGTGGCATGTGAGACGCTGCCTCAGCGTGGTTTGATGAGCAGTGCCATGTCCATGCCCAGGATTCGAACCAATGAAACACTGGGCTGCCTGCAGCGTAGCACAAAAACTTAACCACTCGGCCACAGGGCCAGCCCCTAGGCCATTATTCTTGAAAATGCTCCAGTGTGAGCTATAGCGGAAGGACAAACTAGGATGCTGCATGTCCTTTTAGTTAGGAAGAGTTTTGAGAATTTCCTTTTCTATGGTTTACACTTTTCTAAAAGTTAGTCTTTAAAGGCATTAAATCTTAGAATGGTGTCCTGTGTACAAGAGTTAAACTTAAAGAATATAAGTTTCTTTGTTTATTTGAAATAAATCTGTAAGATAGCAAAGATACTCCCTATCCTGGTCCCCTCCAGCACTGTTACTCCAGTCACCCGAAATATACAGTTTTGATCATTTTTGAGCCCCTGTTAGTGTTTCTTTATATAAATCAGTCAAGAATGCATATTTTCCTTGCCCAATTTGTCCTTGTAGTGAGCAGTCAGACTCTACATTTTTGGGTGACTGCTCACAGCTTAAGCCCCACCCACCCTCTTCCCCTTGGGCCCCACCTGGACAAGCTGAGGAGGAAGCCTGGGTGCTCTCTCCTCTAGAGCAGGCAGGAGATTCCGACCACCCCAGCCCCTGCCTGTGTGCAGAACTCTTACCCCGGCCCCACCCCCAGGGCCAGTGAACCCCCAGGCCAGGCTCCATTCCTTGCTTTCTGAGCCCTGTGAGAGCTGCTGGAGAGGCCGGCCCTGCCCTCCCCTCAGACCTCTGTTATGTGAGTCCTAAGCCTTTGCGTACCCTGTGTGTATGTGTGTGTGTATTGTGTGTGCATGTGTGCGCGCACGGGTGCGTGTGTGCCACACTGGCATCAGTCTCAACAAGGGAACCACCCCTCTGCAGGTGACCATTATAGTTGGCACCCTCAGCCTCATGTCCAGACATGACCCCAACCCTGGGTCTGTCTTCTTTGGCTCTGACTTGCTACCCTGCTCTGCTGCCTGGGGGCGGCATGCGCTGTGGGCTCCTGCTTGCTGGGGACAATCTTGTGCCACAAGCACAGCTTTATTTCCTGCTTCCTGATCTTTGTCCCTTTTATTTCCTTTTCGTGTCTAATTGCCTTAACTCAGAATTCCAGTACAGGTTGACTCGGAGTGTTGGGAGGGGACATCCTTGTCTTCTTGATGTTACCAGGCAGCATCAAGTTCCTTGAGTGTGGTCCACTATGATTAAACGAGAGTCCAGTAGATGTGGAGGTCGGTGTGGGCAGAGGGGAAGCATTCCTAGTTTGATGATTTGCTCATTCTCTAGTGAGCCTGTGTCCTTGGACTTGACCTTCTGTGGTATTGTAAGGGAGATATTTGTTGTTTGTCCTCAGTTCCTAGTAAAAACCTCTTGATGCCCTTGGATTTCTTGAGTGAGAAGGGTGATAGAGTGTCTATTGTTTTAATGAGAGAATTCTTGGCCAGCTCCCAGGTGGCTTCAGATTGGGGGTTGGACACCAGAAACATCAAACCTTGATGAGATTCTTGGAACTTTCAGTCCCAGCTCCCAGCATCTGTGGAGAGGAGAGGGGCTGGAGACTGAGTTAATCACCAACGGCCGGTGATTTAATAAATAGTGCCCATGTAATGCAGCCTCCATCGGAACCCTTACACACAGAATTCAGAGAGTTTCTGGCTGGTGACCACATCAGGTGCTGGGGAGGTGGAGTGTCCAGAGAGGATATGGAATCTTTGCCGCCCCCTCCGCCTCCACTCCTCTCAGCCATGTTTACATTTCCAGGAGATGATATGGAAGCCGGGGTAAAATGTGGCAGCTTTTGTTCCATCAAACAACAATGGAAATGCAAACTTGTTCCCTTTTGTTTCTACTAATTTGTGTTTACTTAGCAGTGTAGAGATTATGTTATTTCATAATTATTAGTATCTCATTTGATTCCCTGTCCCCATCTTTCCTCCCATGATGCCAATGAAGGAACTTAGGCACGTGGTCTCACTCAAATTCACATACCTCATAACAGTAGAATCTCTTCGTTCCAAGGCATAATGGGTGCCCTTCTCCTGGGCGATGTCAAAGTTTCAAACTCACAGAACACCACAAATTTTGCATAGTTAATGCAATTTTACAAATATGGCATCAGTTTCCAAACAGGACTCACAAGGCAAAATGGTGTTCCACTTGTGTGACATTCTGGACAAGGGAAATGCATAGGAACCTGAAACAGGTCAATTTTGAAGGATGGGAGGGTCCAGTATAATGGGCAGCATGAGCGTGTTCCTCTGCCGTGAAGGAGTGTTCACCGTCCTGATGGTGGTGTAACTGTACATTCAGGAAAACTCACAACTGCTCTTTGTATGTGAATATACTGAAAACACCAAAAATGTGTTCAGATGCTAGGAGAATGTGAAACTCTCCTGAAGTTTGCTATGTGTGCAACACTTCCTTACACCTCCTTGGGTTCCTTCTCTGGAAGACGTGGAAGGACTGGGAAAGAAGGACATAGGGCACTATAGACTGTTCCTGGTACCCAGTCTGAATTAGAAAACTCCCTCTAGGGCTACACCTGCCCTTGTGTCATTCACATACCTGGTGAGAAAGTGATAGCTCTCGCGGCCTCCATCTTTGAGTTGACACCAGGTTTCCTGGGTCATACCCTGGGAATGCGGTGGCCTGAAACGTAAAGCTGCGCCTGACACATCTCCACATGAGATCTACCTGGGCGCATGCTCCTCTAACCCTTGGGCATCGACATCCTGTCTTCCCAGAGCAGGTCTTGAGGCCATTTCCAGCTCTTAAGTTTCCCATTTGAAGCCCAGTTGGTGCCTCCTTGCTGGGAAACGTGTTTAAATGCAACAAGTGTCCCATTGTGGAAATTTTCTGTTGTGGTCACATTAAAATTGAAGAAGTCAGTTATTTTACCAGGGAAATGTGTTTACTTGGTACTAGCAGACGAAATAGAATTGAGGACCTGCAAATTATGGTGAGCCATAGGCAGGTAGGGAGAAGAGAACAAAGGAGCTTGCTTTCATAGAGGACAGGAGGGAGCTGGGAGGGGCTGTTCCCAACAGAAGTCCCTTGAAGGAGGAGGAGAGATCAGGGTAATGACAGTGGCTGAGTGTGGTGGCTTCTCATTGGCTGGGCTGTTGCTGGGCAGGGAGAAATTCTTCCTCCCTCTTTCTGAGGTCTGTAAAGTAAGGGGTTTCCTGTTGGGGAATGGGGGGGACACTTCTTTGGGGTCTGCAATGTATGGCGAGTACTAATGGGTGGGTGTTAACCCTTCAGGTCTCCTGACTCCATTTATTTATTTAATTTATTTTTTTTGAGGCAAATTAGCCCTGAGCTGACATCCACTCCAGTCTTCCTCTTTTTGCTGAGGAGGGCTGTCCCTGAGCTCACATCCATGCCCATCTTCCTCTACTTTATATGTGGGATGCCTGTCACAGCATGGCTTGCCAAGCGGTGCATAGGTCTGCAGCCAGGATCTGAACTGGTGAACCCCAGGCCTCCAAAGTGGAGTGTGTGAACTTAACCGCTACACCACCAGGCTGGCCCCTTCCTGACTCCATTGCAAATGAGATTTCCCATATTTATTTTCACATTTGTAATTCTACGTTGACTGAGAGGTGAGGCAATGGCAGAACCCAGAGCCCATGTCATGAGGCACAGCCCCCTGGAACACTCCCTGCTGTCACATACACATCACCTCTGCACCAACAAGCACAGTTTCACAATAGTCTTGATGACACCAATATTGTCAAAGATTTGTCTTGCCTTGTCCTAGCTCTGGGACTTCCTCATTTGCCGGGCTGTACCTAAATCACTCTCCTGAGACCTCTGGCACATTCCACCCTGCGGTTTCAGTGGCTCATGTGCTGACCCCACTGGCTCACCCGGAACCCGCCTCCAGAGTGAGTTTGGAGCCCACCCACCAAGGCCGGTGCTTACTTTTTCTGCATCAGGACCCACCCTGCAGAGTTGGAGCCCTGAGGACTGTGGGAAATGGCGATCTCAGCCAGACCTTCCACAGTCATGGGGTCCCCTCTCTTCATGTGGGTGCCAGAATGCAACTGCCACATGCCAACAGAAGAGGTGGGAAATTGTGGGGATTTCTGCTTTTCCGAATGCATAGGTGCAGGGGACATCCCCCCTTTGTCAGAGGCCACTCCCCCAGTTTCTTGAAGGGAAGAGGCAGAAAAGAGCCTAGCCACATACCCGCATGCTCTTGCAACAACTTCCAGTACTTTTCTGGGTCCCTCAGGTAATGTCTCTGTGGTTGGGTGAGCTTGGTTCTGAGGTCCAGAGGTGTCCACTTCTCCATCATGGAATGTTCCAGGATGGGGCAGTCATAAAGGCCTTGGTGTGGATGGCTCATGGGATTGACCCACAAGAGGTCTGCACACAGGTGAGACGTCAGGTACTGATGGATCCCAGATCACAGAGACTGAAGTGAAGGGCATGGCAGCTGCGCGACGATGCACAGACCTTTGTTGTCTGCACTGAGCTTCCACTGGGAAAGCAAAGTGAGGAAGGGACACATGGTGAAGGGCATGTTTCTGGAAATGATCATAGCAGCGTGAGGGGCTGGAACACGGTGATCACTGCAGCCATCGTGGGCCCTGACTCCCTCTTCAGGGCCTGAGCTGTGGGTCTCTGGGCCATTATCTCTGAGGGTTGGTGACTTTGTGTGTCTTGTGTGGGTGTGTGCACGTGTGTGTCCAGTGAGGAAGCCTTTGTTGACATTGTCTGTCTGTCTGCAGGCGTATGTCTTTGAAATGTGTAGCACCTTTCTCACCATGGTGGGTAGAGCTGGTGAGAGCAGCCATCTGTCTTCTCTCTGATCTGAGAGAGAAAGCCCGCAGTCTGTCACCATCAAGAATGATGTCAGCTGTGGGTTCTTCATTGATGCTGTATTTCAGGTTGAGGGAGTTTACTGAAGGAGGTTCTCATAGTTTCTTTTTTTCTCAGTTTTTCTTTTTTGAGGATGATTAGCCCTGAGCTAATTACTGCCGGTCCTCGTCTCTTTTGCTGTGGAAGCCTGGACCTGAGCTAACTTCCATGCCCATCTTCCTCCACTTTATACACAGGATGCCCACCACAGTATGGCATGCCAAGCGATGCCATGTCGACACCTGGGATCCAAACCGGTGAATGCCGGCCCGCCGAGAAGCGGAACGTGTGAACTTAACCTCTGCACCGCTGGGCTGGCCCCATATTTGTAATAGTCTTGAATAACAGAAATTGACAGAATACATTGTAAAGGTCTCATTGGCTTTATTGCGCATTTCGTCGGGTGAGCAGCATCCCATTTAGCAAGAGAGAGGAGCTCGAAATGGTAGAGAACAGGGAAACCTTGTAAAGGCAGGAAAACGAAGTTGTAAACATAAAATAGGAATATTTTAGGCCAGGTTACCTCCTTTTGGGGATAGAAGGGTCTTACTAGATCCCTGGGAAAGGCTGAAGCTTTGGTTGGGTTAGGGTTGGCCCTGGTTGGGTGATGTGGGAGTAGCAAGATGACTCCTTCGTGGGCTCGTGGTTTTCCTTTTTACAATTTCCCCTCGTTGATCAGACTCACAGCTTAACTGAGAGATGTGACCAAATTTAAGGCACTCGTGTCCCTCTCAGCTAGTGCTGTGACATTCTCTCAGGTTTTGCTCTTCCCTTGGGTCATAGCCAGAGGTCATGGTGTTTTTGCTTAACCCCTGTGCCCCACAGGTTTACAGCCTTTACCCTGTGAAAGCCTGCAGGTTCACAACCTGTAGGGCGGTCATCTCTGTTCTTTTCTGAGGTTCCAGTGCAGGGAGAGCACCGCTCGGTGGTTAGCAGCTGGAAACACGCACTTGACGCGTCAGAGATAACACAGTGCACCGGGGAGTCCATGCTGATTCCAGTAGGCAGGGGAGCTCTGAACATCTGGGGTGCACTTTGGGGCCATGGTCCCCAAGACCCAACCATTCACAACAGTAAGTCAAAGAAAGACCCCATGGAAGGAGTCACCTTCTAATAAAGCTATTTGCTTGCTCAGTGATCCCATATCATTGAGTTTCACCTTCCCCAGGAGTGTTCATTCAGAAGCAGCTGGTGGTGGTGGCCACAGCACAGAAACCTCCCTGCTCTGGTGCCAAGGACAACTGTGGCCAGAGAGTCTAAGGATCTCTGTTGGGCAGCTCTTGTCTTAGCAATGGGTTTTGCAATGTCTTCAAGGGCTGAGGAGAGGTTTTCTGATCATATTCTCATTTACCTTTTCTCCTAACCAGGGAGGGATGGCCCTGTGAAAGGAAGCGACTCGGAAGTCCTCAGTGCCTCCTGGTAGGTCCTTGCTGACTCAGTGATATAAATTCAGGGGCGTCAACCAGTGGGACATCTTCCTTGTGAAAGTTAGGGGCGCAGTTAGATAATGTAAGAGGCATTGCCCAGTTATGCACTGCCATCCAGCAGATTCTGACATGTGCTACAACTGATCTATACACCTCCAAAATGGTGGAAATGTACGTTTCATGATATCTGTATATCACCACAATTTAAAGTAAAAGTTTTAAGGCAACAGAGTGAAAACAAAACCCACAGAATGGAAGAAAATGTTGCAAACCATGTATCTCAAAAGGAACTGGTACAGAAAATATTTAAATACCTCTTCAAACTTAATTTTAAAAAGTCAAATAACTCTATTTAAATGTGTCAAAGGATCTCAGTATGTTCTTTTGCAAAGAAGGTGGACGCGTGGTCAAGAGCATATGAAAATATGCTGGACATTCTTAGTCGTCAAGGAAATGCAAATGAGAACCCAGTTAGATAATGCTTCACAACCACTAGGATAGCCAGAATCAAGAAGGAAGATAATAACAAGTTTTCCTGGGGATATATTTAGAAATTTGAACTGTCATACATGGGTGGTGAGAATACAAAAAGGTGTAATTAATGTGGGAAAAGGTCTGGGATTCCTCAAATATACAACCTAAAATTACTGTAGGATCCATCATTGCCAACTCTAGGTACCTACGTGTGTGTGTGTCTGTGTGTGGTGAGAACACTTAAGCCACTGACTTAGCAAATTTCAGGTATACAAATTATATGTGTATATCAAATCATCATGGTTTTATCTTTAAATATAGAGAATTTTATTAGTGAGTTATATCTCAGTAAAGCTGGGGGCAGTGGAAGAGTTTCTAGATGCATCGCACATTTACATGAGGATATATTGTTTTCCTTATGACAGTGAAAATGGGAATCAATTGCCTTAGGCATAGTGGTTAATATCTGGGAGGTCTCTAGGGACTTGGGTAACCCTGATCTAAAATAAATTTCCTCCTAGTGTAAAATGTACACCTGAGACTTTAATGAACGTGTGTCACACCCTGTGGTTAGACTGTTACCAGACAAAGATGTGGTTCTCCCAACCGATGCACATAAAAAGCCAGTTATTCCCGCATCAGCCTTTGGGAAAAGAAAACAGGTTATCCTCCATCAGTCTGTGAGGAGATAGGAGGCACATGCTGTCAGATCTGCATTGCCGATTCAGGATTTGGGGAAAATTTCAGAGGTTGAGGGAACAAGCTGGCCTGTGGAAATGCTGCCCGGGCAGGTGTGAATTGGAGGCATTTAGCATTTATGGTAGGTTTGAAACATGACGAGGTTTTAAGCAGTTAGGGCAAGGTGTGGATGGGTTTCAACAGCAGGTCGTCCTACACGATGGACCCCTCACCTAGATGAGAGTGTGACTTTCACGTCCTGGTCGTGTCCCCCTCCTTTAGTTCCATGGGGAGGACAATGGTGGGTTCTGGTGTCATTTCAGGTCAAGATTTCTTCTGCACGTGCTCTGGCGTCATGCTTTGTAGTTTTCTGAAAACCAGCTCTTGATCACTGCGTTGATAAGAGATGGGTCATTTCATGCTGGTCCTGGTGGCCCATAGGTACAAGACTGAAGAGTCCCTGTACCCAGGGTAGGGCTGTGGGATTCCAACTTCGCACCAGAGCCAAGTGCTCTGGGATTCCTTATCTTAAGCACCACATGAGTGGGGATGGGGAAGGCATCGGTGGAGGGGTCCTCACTAGGAAGATTCAACGATTAAAATGGAACCTGGCTCTTTATGACAAATAGTGAGGCCCTATTTAAATGTTTCCGATTCTATACAAGGGTCATAATTCCATGATTGGCCTTGAAGCCTTCCCCAAGCACTTGACCCCTAAAGCCCATAAGACCGTCTTGTTTCACTGTGGCCTTGCCTGGGCCACCCCGTGGTTTAGACTTATTGCTCCCTTTGGAAACTCAGTCAGGAATTCTCTGTGCACACCTGTGCCCATGTGTTCATAAAGAGCTGAGTGAAGAGAGTAGAGGCAGCCCCAGGGCAGGAGAAAGTTGTGTGTAAATGCAAATGTGCCAGTGAGTCAGGTTCCAGCCAGCAGCCTAGGCGGGTTCCTTGGAGCCCTGTGGCTTCCCCCACACTGTCACTCATCCATGAGAGGGTGGGGCCTTCCTGACTGTCCAATCAGGGGAGCCCCTGGGGCAGGTGGTTGGGGTGATGCAGTGCACTGACATGGAGCTCCTTTCTTGTTCCTGTCCTGCTTGGGGTAGATTGTCACATGACCTGAATGGTCCCTGGTGCCTCTGCCACCCTGTCTGTCCTGCTGTGAGCTGCACTGGCCATGGGAGCCATGAGAAGGACTCAGGGAGACCGAGGAGACTCAGAAATGACCTGTCTGCTGCCCTGGGGTGAGGAGACGGGGAGGAGGGACTGGTTGGCATTGGCCACAGCAGGACCCAGCCTCCCTGTGGACACTTCTGGAGTCTGGGGCCCTGAGTCTGTAGGTGACACTGCTCCGACCTCAGTCCCCCCGCCACATCGGGGCTGAGCCGGCAGCCAGGATCCTGGGCATCCTGTCTGTCACTGCATGTGGTGACTTGAGACCCAGAGCCTGTCTCTGCACACTTCTGTACCCACAGCCTCCGTCTCCCCAGATTGTGCGGTGACCCCAGGGAGGGCCATTAGGGACAGTTGTGACTCAGTCTTCAGGAGTCGTGTGTGGGAGGAGCCGCGGTCTGTGGGCTGTGCAGGGCCTCCTTTCTCCCCCGGGGCATCCATTTTCTCCTGGGTTTGCAAATGTTTGGGGAGCAGCCTCTCAAATCCCCTATCCTGTTCCCCAGGCTGGCTCTGCGCAGCACTGGCAGGAAGTCCCTGACTTTCCTGGTCCCCTCCCCAGGTTCCCAAACCCCACTTCTTGTCTCTGGTTAACGGCCTGATTAGCAACTATTCATACACCATGGGGTATTTCAAACAGACTCCCTATTTTAACCGTGGATCATTTTTCCCTTGAGCCGTAGGTGGTTCTTTTATAAAGATTATTTTGAAAAGAAACTTTTTAAAAGTTTCTTTGGATGTCTTACATTAGAATACAGCAGTGGCAGAAGGTACCCATATGAACTACGTTGTATGCAGTCCTTGTGCCTCTCCCCCCAGGATGTTTCTCGGCACGGATGTCCTTTGGGAAGTCGTTTAGTTGGAGCTTCCACTTAAGAAGCTTTCCTGGGTGTTGTGTCCTTTTGGCATTGCTGCTGCCTTTGTTTGTGACCTTGCAAAGATTGATTCCTTATTGATTTCTCCATTGTTCACTAATGGTACATATATTTAATCAATAGAGCTTGGAAGACAGCATGAGATAGTTACAGACGGGCAACAGAGAGGTGAATTTCAGAAAGAAATCATATATTCCTGTTAGATTCCCTTTGTTATGAATATCTCTTTCGCTTTTTCTTCCCCTGAACATGTGTAGTCAGTTTCTGAGGGCTGTTCCTTCCTTTTGGGTGTTTTCGAATGAAATGTCAGGGCTCAGACTTGCAGACCACAAGTGGTCAAGTGTGATTTCTTGCCATGGAAATAGTTCACTAGCATCTTTTTTTTCTGAAAGGAATAGATATTTTTGGTTTTTCCTTGAAGTAGTCCAAGTGCCTTATAATTTTCTGCCCTATTTTCCATAGAAAGGCTGGGCTTAAGTGATTTTGCTGGATTCTTCAAACACTGGGTTTGTTTCATTTAAAAAAACCTGATGTTCCAAAGCATCTGGGGATGCTGAGGCCTGCAGTGATAGGGCCAAGCTGAGGCCCCCTTGGGCCTGCAGAGGGAAGGCCTTGAAGGCCCAGCTGTTCTTCCTGGGGGTCCTCTCCTTGCAGGTGTCTTACTGCTCGCACCCCATGGAAGGAGCCTTTATCCTGAGAGGAGCTGCAGAGCCCTGGAAAGCTGGGGGTGCACGTGCTCATGGGGTGGGGAGTGATGCCCTTTCTGAGGCTGTGGTTGTGGTTCTTAGGCCTGGACATTTTAGACATCGTTTGAGTTTTGCACCCACACTGTAGGTGCACTGAGAGTGTAATCTGTGCACAGTGAGGAAGTCTGTGAAGATCGGGTGTTCCATCCTGTGGACAAAGGGTTCATGAATTTGGAGTTCATGTGGGTCAGAAGCTTGAACTGAATCAGGTTGAGAGTTTCCTCACTTGTGAGAGTGGGAGCCTGGGGGAGGCAGTGCCTCCATGCTCACAGGACAGGGAGGGTGCGTGGGGCTCCAGAGTTCACTCCTGTGGCTGCTCAGGGGACCCCACCCTCCTTCAACCAGGTACAAAGCACTGTAGGGCTTAGATCTCAACTGCGAGTGTTTCCACCCTCAATTTGGGATGTAGTCACTTTCTGAGTATGTTTTCCTTCTGAACTGTTGGCAAACAGGCAGTTCCTGTGAGCTGATTCATTTACTCTTGTTTCTGTCCTTGGATTCCTGTATAAGGTGAAGATTGCAGCCCTTTGATTCTGGTTTCCGTTCACACCTGGGGTTTTAAAATGTCAGTTGATAGAGATGATGTGAGTCAGGTGAGAAAATTGTAGAAGCAAATAGAATTTTTGTTCCATTGAGGCTGGAGAACCTCAAGATGCGAAATGGGTTTACTTAAGTTTTCAGGTGCTTGTTCCACTTTTAGGTCAGTTTTTGTGTGTCCGTGTCCCTCGAAGACACTTAAAAGTGTATACAACCGGAACATGGAAGGACCTGGAGGGAGTCGTGCTAAGTGAAACAAGCCAGCCTGAGAAAGACAACCACCAGATGATTTCACTCACATGTGGAATATAAACAAGTACTGGGACAAAGAAAACAGTTCAGTGGTTACCAGGGGAAGGGAGGTGGGGGGGCACTGAGGGTGAAGGGGAGCACTTATGTGGTGACAGTCAAGAAATCATGTACAATTGAAATCTCACCTTGTTGTAGACTGTTATGAACTCAAAAGGAAAAAAAAAAAAAACCTCTATGTTGTTCCATGGCTGACCCGGTCGCGCAGCATTTAAGTACGCATGTTCTGCTTCGGCAGCCCAGGGCTCCCAGGTTTGGCTCCCGGGTGTGGACATGGCACCGCTTGGCTCACCATGTTGTGGTAGGTGTTCCATGTATAAAGCAGAGGAAGATGGGCATGGATGTTAGCTCAGGGCCAGTCTTCCTCAGCAAAAAGAGGAGGATTGGCAGTAGATGTTAGCTCAGGGCTTATCTTCCTCAAAACAAAAATAGTATACTATTCCTCAGCGTTGTCCACAGCCACAAAGGGCAAGGAATGACAGGCACCGCTAAGGCTGCTTGGTTGTTTAAGCAATCAGAAGTTATTGATAAAGGGAAACAGGACGAGGAACGGGGATTCAAGGGAACAACAAAGCGGTACTCACATCATCCACACCTCGGTCAGCCAGGAAGTCCCGACAGTTTGTACGGCGGGCCGGATGCCGATTGTCCGCGTCTGAGGCAAAGCGTCCTTTCCTCAGTGACACTCCTAATCGTTCTGTGCCTGGGACTCCCTTTATCCTAGGGTTTCTCTGGGTTCCGACTCCGGTTTCAGACATTTGGATACTTTGAGTCATTTCTTCTTGTTCCCATGGATGGGATGTTTCTAAAGTCCCATCAGGTGCCCGTCGGGGTGGCCAGTCCAGGCAAGGAACATGGCGCAGGACATATTCTTTGTAACTTGTGCCTTAGAGTCAGGGCCGAAGTGGCCACCTTTGGCCCCGAGCCCAGACACATTCCTTCATGTAGGGCCCAGGCCCAGTGTCCTTGGAAGGCGGGGAGGTCCGTGAGCTCTGTAAACCCAGGCAGATGAATTCCTACTTTAATGGAGGTGAAGGAAAAGCCCTTGAATTTCTGTTTCCATTGAGAGGAGGAGACAGGTCAAAGCTTATGTAAGTGGAATTCCTAGTTTATCACAAGGCTTAATTGTAAACCCTAATGTGTTATAATATGCTACTCGTTCCTGAGAATATCCCCAGTGTGACATATAGTGGAGGGACAAACGATAATGCCCTTGTCCTTTTACTTAGAAAGGGTTTTGTGGGGCCGGCCCCCTGTCCGAGTGGTTGAGTTCGTGTGCTCCACTTCGGCGGCCCAGGGTTTTCCAGGTTCGGATCCTGGGTGAAGGCATGGCACTGCTCATCAGGCCATGCTGAGGCCACGTCCCACCTGCCACAACTACATGGACCCACAACTAAAATATACGACTATGTACTGGTGGAACTTGGGGAGAAAAAGCAGAAAAAATACAAGGTTGGCAACAGTTGTTAGCTTAGGTGGCAATCTTTCAAAAAAAAAAGGTTTTCTAATTTTTTTTAATGTTTACGATTTTATTAGTGTTTTAAAAATTTCTTTAAATTTATTTTTCCATATATGTTTCAGTCCATTTTTTTCTGTGCACATCGTAATATATTTTGCATTCTGTGTAGATTACATCACATTCATCCCCCAAAAACTAATTATAATCCATCACCACACGTGTGCCCAGTCACTCCCTTCACCCCCCAACCCCGCAACCACCAATCCAATCTCTGTTGCCGTGTGTGTGTTTGTTGTTTTCATCTTCTACTTATGAGTGAGATCATATGGCACTTGACCCTGCCCCTCTGATGCCCACCCTGAAGGTCCATACATGTTGTCCCTTCATTTCGCATGGCAGAGCAGCACCCCACTGCGTACACACAGCACATCTTCCTTATCCGTTTGTCCCTCGATGGGCATCTAGGTCACCTCCAAGTCCCGGCCACCGTGAATAACGCAGTAGTGAACACAGGGGTGCAGGTATCTTGATGCATTTGTCTTTTCAAGTTCCTGGGATAAACACCCAGCAGTGGACCAGCTGGCTCCCCTGGTACGTCCATACAGGAAATCCATACTGCTTTCCACAGTGGCCGCACAGCCTGCACCCCCACCAGCAGTGTATGAGGGTTATTAGTGTTTAAAGGATTAAATCTTGGAGTGGTTTCTATGTAGACAAGTTAAAATCAAATTAATTTTAAATATCAAAAGTTTATTTAAAAGAATGAACAATAGCAAAATAAGGAGTATAAATATTTTTCTCTTTATTTTCAATAAATAATGAATGGGAAGGTTAAAACTTTCCTAAGACGGGGTCTGGCCTGGTGTTGTGGTGTTTGAGTTCACAGACTCTGCTTCAGCAGCCCAGGGTTCACAGGTTCAGATCCCGGGTGTGGACGTCCACACCACACATCAAGCCATGCTGTGGTGGCATCCCACATACAGAATACAAGAAAGATGGGCAGGGATGTTAGCTCAGGGACAATCTTCCTCATGAAAAAAAGACTTCCTGAGAGGAAAGTGACTAAAGCTGACTCCCTGCCTGCAGTCCTGCCCCACTCCTCTGCTCTGGCTCCAGCCTCCCTCCCATGACCAGTTTTGATCACTTCTTCACCATCTTGATAGTGTTTGTTTATGTAAAAACAAGCCAGTGTGAAGGCCTATTTTTCTCACCCATGTTTGTTCTTGTAACAGTGGCCAGCATCCACATATTTGACGTTTGACTTTGGAAAACTAAAGCCTCGGCCTCTCTTTTCCCCTAGGCCTTCTCTGATTGGGCAAAGTACAGATAGACACCTGCAGTCAATTCAGGTTCCTCTCTGACAGAAGTGGAGGAAATATGAGTGCTAAGAATCTGTTCTGAAGTTCACAGTCCAGATTCTCTACCATCCAACATTGCAGGTTTCATCATAACATGAGAGGATGTTTCCCTTTCAAACCCCTGACACCATATCGGCAGGGCCCAGGATACAAACACTGGAGGAAAACAGCTGCAAGACACAGACTCTACTTAGATTGAGTTTCTAGGGAAACCCAACAGACCAGGGAGATAACTGCAAGGACACTGCAGACCATGAAGCCCCTGACCCCTCCAGCTACAGCAAACACGAAACGTAGTCTGACTCCTATTCAAGAAATCATGAAACCTCACACTAAAGGCCTGTTTACCTGAAATCCTGTTTCTTCGTACATCATGTCTGGGTTTCAATCAAGAGTTAGATGGCATGTGGAAAGGAAAGAAAAATACACATTCTAAAGAGCCAAAGCAGTCATCAACTCAAGACCCTGGTCCGACAGAGATTTTTGAAAGACTGGACTGAATTTGAAGTATCTATTCATTTCACACAAAGCAGACTTCACAACAGGGAATATATCTGAGAAGGCCCATGTATATAAAGACCTATAATAACATAACAATAAGGAGTCAAATAACTCAATTTAAAGGTGGCAAAGGATCCGCACTCGAATTTTTCTGAAAAAGGTAGACAAATGGCTAAGAGCGTAAAAAAAATGCTGGACATCATTAGTCATCAAGGAAACGCAAATCAAAGTCCCAATGAGATACCACTTCCCAACCACTGGGATGGTTAGAATACAAATAAGAGAGAATATCAAATCTTATGGAGGCTGCATGGAGAACGTGGAACCCTCATACATGGGTGGAAGTTGCCCTCTCTTACTAGTTTATCATAAATGGATGTTGCATTTTATCAAATCTTATTTTATATTACTTTCCCCTCCTTTCCTTTCTGATATTAGCAATTTCTGTCTTGCCTCTTCTGTTATCTTGACTAGATATTTATCAATTTTATTGGTCTTGAGAAACAAGCGGCTTTTTTCTTTTCATTTTCTCCTTGATTTCCCACTATGACATTCGTTTCCTTTCTTGTTTTATTATTTCTTCTATTGTGCTTGCTGTGGGTTTAACTTGCTCTTCTTTTTATTCTTTGCTAAGGTGCATGCTTGCATTAGTGATTAGAGATCTTTGATTTTTCCAGTGTATTTGTTTGATGGCATGAATTTCCCCCGGATACTGCTTTTGCTACATCCAAGAACATTTGCTATGTTGTGTTTTCATTTTTTTAGTTCAAAATAAGTTTTCATTTTTCTTGAGACTTCTAGTTTGATAGTCTGTGGTATTCAGAAGTGTATTTTTGGATCACCGCGTATGAGGGGGTTTTCCAACTATTGCTGGTATTGCCTTCTGCCTATGTGGTGTGAGAGCCTATTTTGTATGATTTCTGTTCTTTCAAGTTTGTTAAGGTGTGCTTTATGTCCCAGGGTGTGGTTGGTTTTGGTGAATGTTCCATGTGAACCTGAGAAGAATGTATATTCTGCTGTTCTGTGAAGTATTCTGCAGATTACAATGAAACCCAGCTGTTTCGCAGTGCTGTTCATTGCACGTCTGTCCTTCCTCACTTCCTGCCTACTGAAATTTCTAATTCCTGATGAGGGGGTGTTGACTTCTACAGCTGTCGTACTGGGTCTGTCTCTTTCTCCTGCATTCGATGAGTTCCTCCCTGAGGTGTGTTGCCCCTCTGTTGTTAGGCAGGTACACATGCAGCGTTGCTGTGCCTTCTCAGAGAATAGACCCCTTTATCCGTACCTACTGCCCCTCTATCTCTGCATTTTCGTTGGTTTGAAATCTGCATTGTCTGTAATGTCTATTCCTTTTGCAGCTTCCTTTGTATTCGTGTTGGCATGGTCTGTTTTTCTCTGTCCCTTTATCCTTCATCTGTCTGTGACTTTATACTTAGTGTGTGGGTTTCTTGTATACAACGTATAATTTTTTTTTTTTTTTGAGGAAGATTAGCTTTGAGCTAACATCTGCCAACCCTCCTCTTTTGCTGAGGAACCCTGGCCCTGAGCTAACATCCGTGCCCAGCGTCCTCTGCTTCATATGTGGGACGCCTACCACAGCATGGCGTGCCAAGGGGCCCCGTGTCCGCACCCGGGATCCGTACCCATGAAACCCAGGCTGCCGAGAAGCGGAACATGCAAACTGATCCGCTGCACCACCAGGCCAGCCCCTATAATGGTGTTTTTGAAATCTGTTACTGTCTTTCAGTTGTAATGAGCCCATTGATGATTAAAGTGGTTATTGATTCAGTTAAATTAATATTTACAAAAACTTTTACTTTCTCCATTTTTATCCTTGTTTGTTTTTCTCTTTTTGCCACCTTCTCTGGCTAAAATTGAGCATTTACTGTAATTCTGCTTTTCTCCTCTCTTAGCATATCTGTTACACATTTTTTAAAAAACACATTTTAGTGGTTGCCCGAGTTTTCAGCATACTTTTACAACTAACCCCTCCCTCTGCCAAATGACACTGTGCCACTTCACTGTGTGCAAGTACCTCTTAATACACTGTCCCCAATTTCCTTTCCCTGTGTCTTGTCACTGCTGTCATGTATTTCACTTATCCAAAACCTTCTCTTTACCAAATACATTGTTGCTAACAGTAGTTTAAACAAAGTGTCATCTGTTGTCTTAATTATAAGAGACATAAAAGATGTTTCCCCTCCTTTTTTCTTCTTCTAATCCCCTACCTTTATCATTTACATTCTTTCTGATAAACTTTCGAGCAATTTCATTCAACATATGTGTACTCGGGACAAATTTCGTCAAATTTTGTCTCAGAAAGTCCTTATTTCTTCCTTATACTGAAGGATAATTTTGCTTGAGCGAATTCTAGGAAAGTGGGTTTTATTTTCAGCACTTTAAATCTTTCATTCTCCTCTGTTCTTGTTGCATGGTTTTTGAGAAGAAGTCCAATTTAATTCAAATCTTTGTTTCTTTCTGGCGAAGGTGTGTTTCTTCTCTGGCAATTTTCAGTACCTTGTCTGTCTGTGATGTTTCTCTAGTTTCAGTGTGATTCCCTTGGTTGTGCACTTGTCCTTTATCGTAGTGTTCCATTAGCTTCCTGGATGGACAGTGTGCTGGCTGTCATTGACTTTAGGGTATTTTGGTGATTATTGCTTCACGTTTTCTTCTGTTTCTCTCTGCCTGTCTTTTCCTTCACATATTCCCATTATGTGGATTTTAAGCCTTCTTTTAAACAGGGTTGTCCTAGGCTTCGTGGAAATTGGGTTCTGTCTTTTTTGTTACTTTTGCTCCTGCATTAGACTCTGGGGAAATAGATTTTTTTTTTTTAGTACTCGCCTTATTAAGAACAGAACATGTGGGACAGATTCCAAAATGCCATCTTTTTTTTTTGTCTTTCCCAAGTTTGGAGACTCTGGTTTGTCCGATGACCTCAAGGCTCTCCTGGATCTAAGAAGGGTTGTTCATTTTCTTCTTGTGAGATCAAGAATGACAGCTTCTAAGCTCTTTAGGCGCAGGATCAGAAGTCGGCAGGGCATCATCCAGAGTGGGTGGTCAGGAAACACTTCCTCTTGAAGTTGGAGAAAGGAAATTTTATGTTCTTTTGGAAGAAACCACTGTTAAATCCTTCATGTATTTTATAATCATGGGCAAATTTAACAGGAAACCATGGTGGACTTCAAGGAGCTCCCTTCCGATCTTCAGCCCTTTTTCTTTCTTTTTTAAAGATTGGCACCTGAGCTAACAGCTGTTGCCAATCTTGTGGGTTGTTTTTTTTTTTCCCTGCTTTTTCTCCCCCAATCCTCCCAGTACATAGTTGTACACTGTAGTGGTGAGTGCATCTGGTTGTGCTATTTGGGACGCCGCCTCAGCATGGCCTAACGAGCGGTGCCATGTCCGCACCCAGGATCCGAACCAGCCAAACCCTGCGCCGCCAACATGGAGTGCGCAAATTTAACCTCTCGGCCACGGGTCCAGCCCCAATCGGCAGCTCTTAACCTACCCCTCAAGGTGAGCAAAGCTCAGGGTACACCGTCAGCGTTTGTCCAGAGAGATCACTTATGGCACATTATTATCTCAGTGTGTGTTCTACAATTGGTGAGAGGTAGCTTTGAAGCCCATGAGTATAGGGATCTTCTGGTCTGAGTTTTCATGGCTTCTTCCTTGTACCTGCGCTCTCTCTTCATAGTAATTCCAGCCCCATCAAATCATACAGAGTGAGAAAGGTAGAACTGAGTCTATGATAGATATTTCACAAGTTACAAGCAGTGTTTCACCACAGGAATATTTACATTCAGCCAGCTAGATCTGGTTACTTATAATGGCCTGGAGTAGTGTAGGACATTGTGGGCAGCTAGGCTTGGTCAAAGTTTGATTCTCACAGTCCTACTGGAATCTCAGATTGGTGATGGGACCAGACCAAAAAGCTTCCACTTGTTCACTATGTTTTTATTCACTGAAACATCCCGTAGATTTCATCCCCTGCCTCATGGAGTGCCGTAACCAGTGGATAATATGGAAGAAGATGAAAGAATTTTTCTTACGAGGAATCTTTGGTCCACAAATGATATTTGTTTCATTTGTCTAGCATTTCTGTCATTTCCCAACCTGTTCTGGAACTTGTTCTTAGAGAGAAATAAGATGTAATGTCATCACAGTAAAACTGTGTAAATATTTCCATGTGTTCATGATATTGTTAAATTGATGTGCACTGTGTACAGAAAAAAGGGAGTTTGTGATGATCACTACATAGAATAAATGTTTGGAGATAATAGAATACCATGTATCCTTCCTAGAATTGGAGTATATATCCCTAGTGCTGTCTGTCTCATGCATCCTGCCCTACACACATTTGTTCTGTTCTAGGACTCAGTGGCCATTGAGGACGTGGCTGTGAACTTCACCCCAGAGGAGTGGGCTTTACTGGATCCTTCACAAAAGAAACTCTACGGAGATGTGATGTGGGAAACCTTCAGGCACCTGGCCTCAGTAGGTAAGAATGAGGACATTCCTTCACGTCATCAATGAGAGAACAAGTGGTTCTTGCCCATCGTCCGTGTTCTAAGATGTAGAATGTGGAAAGGGGAGGTTGTTAGTAAATAAAGTAGAAATGGCCGTAGATTATCATATACTTAGAATCTAAGAATTTTTTGATAATTTCTAATATTTTGAATAAACTTTCTGGGTCTGCATTTCAGGAATAACATGGGGAGATCATGATATTGAAGATCAGTACAAAGACCAGAGGAGAAAAGTAAGGTGAGTCACACAATACAAAGTTGTGTCTCACGTGAATCCTTGTATGTTAAGAAATTGTTTTAAGAAAGAAGAAACAAATAGTGCTTGGTTCAAATTTCGCTATTCTTACAAAATTTTCACCAAATATACTTTCTGAAATGTGATGTAGAGATTCACTTTTGACAAAATATTTCACTTAGAAATAGTATTAGTGAACCCTATCTGTGAATATCACTGTTTGGGTATTAGAAAGGCGGAAGTCCTCTTGCAAAAAATTCAGTATATTTAATTTCAGAGAATTCATACAAGGCAGAAAACATAAATATTTCCTGTAAATCATAATAAACATAAGAAATATAAAATCATTAATAGGGAAATCATTAACAATGTTCTTCTCATTGTTACAGGAAGCGTATGGTAGGGAGACTGTGTGAAAATGAAGAGGGTGGTCAGTGTGGAGAAAACTTCAGCCTTATTCCAAATCTCAGTGTGAACAAGAAAACTTTTGGAGCTAAACCATGGGAATGCAGTGCATGTGGAAGAGTCTTCACGGATCATTCATCGTTTAAGATGCACATTAGATGTCACACTGGACATAAAATATATAACTATCAAAAATATGGAGAGAAGCCATATAAATGTAAAGAATGTGGGAAAACCTTCATTTATCTCACTTTCCTTCGAATACATGAAAGAACACACACTGGAGAGAAACCCTATGAATGTAAAAGATGCAGTAAAGCATTCACTTATTCCGGTTCTCTTCGAATACATGAAAGAACTCATACTGGAGAGAAGCCCTATGAATGTAAGAAATGCAGTAAAGCATTCACTTCTTCCCGTGATCTTCAGCGTCATGAAAGAACTCATACTGGAGAGAAACCCTATGAATGTAAAACATGCAGTAAAGCATTCATTTCTTCCAGTTATCTTCGAAAACATGAAAGGAGTCACACTGGAGAGAAACCCTATGAATGTAAAATATGTAGTAAAGCGTTCAGTTATATCACTTCTCTTACAACACATGAAAGAAGTCACACAGGAGCGAAACCCTACGAATGTAAGTGTGGTAAAGCATTCGCTTCTTCCAGATCTCTTCAAATACATGGAAGATTTCATACTGGAGAGAAACCCTATGAATGTAAAAAATGCAGTAAAGCATTCGCTTCTTCCACTTATCTTCAAAGACATGAAAGAACTCATACTGGAGAGAAACCCTATGAATGTAAAATATGTGGTAAAGCCTTCATGTATACCAGTTCTCTTTCAACACATGAAAGAAGTCACACTGGAGCGAAACCCTACGAATGTAAAAAATGTGGTAAAGCATTCACTTCTTCCAGTTATCTTCAAATACATGGAAGAATTCATAATGGAGAGAAACCCTATGAATGTAAAAAATGCAGTAAAGCATTTACTTCTTCCAGTTCTCTTGGAAAACATAAAAGAAGTCACAGAGGAGAGAAAACCTATGAATGCCAGGAAAACAAGAAAGGCTTTACTTCTCATGCAGACTTTTGAGGATACGCACAAATGCAAACTAGAGGAAAAACCATGTAGAAATAAACATTTGGGAAAGACTTGTCATCCCAGTTCTTCCCGAAGGCATGAAAGGACTCACTTGATAAAACGTCTTGAATGTAAACAGCATGAGAAAGACATCAATTGCCCCATATCCTTCTATGTGAAACTCCCACCAAAGAGAAATGTAAATGTAAGTCATGTGAGGAAGCTTCATGGAAATTAATTTGTATATGAGCTTCTAGAAAACTTTCAACATGAAAGAGTTGTGATAAAAGTAGTAAATAGATTGTATTTATCAAGCCTCATTCTTAAAGTGTAACACTGGACTGTGGATTTGTATTAATTACTTCAGAAATGAATATTGAGGTGAGATGATTCTGCTAGTCATCCTTCATAAATAGTAAATAAGATTCATAGGTAGTGCTTTTCCCTTAAATCAGTTAATTTTTATCTTTAGTGTTTTTATCATGTTTTAATTGTTCTGTGTTAAGGGGCCATTGAAAAGTGACAGTTTGTATTTGTTGTGATTTTCTTACTGGCCTTGTATTACAGTTCCTGGATATGTCTCATCCATTGTACATATTGTACATGATTTAGAGAAAGCTCCTTTTTGGGGGTGGTGGGTGGAGGAGCCTGTTTTTATTTTCTGTACTGTTAAACACTTGGAAAAAAATTTACGTTTGGCAGGTTTATCCAAGAGTGTACTTCCTGTGAATTCTTAGTTTCCTATTTGGGCCTTTGTGGTTTGTCCTTGCTTCTGACTGGTATTTGGTGAATAGACTTTTAATTAAGTAGAGGCCTGTGGCAGGGCAACAAAATCTAGAGCTTGACACATCACCCCTGTACTGCATCATGTCAGTGAGGGTAATCTGAAGAGCTAGATCTTTAACAATCCGTCCCATTGCTGGTTCCTTGTTGGAATTCCCCAATGGCCTCACTTGCGTGAGATCTGGAAGGCAGAAGCACCCAAGGCCTTAGGCAGATTTTCGAGCCACCACACAGGGAGGGAGACAGTTACATAGGAGCTTCAGGGACATCACCTTCCATCCCTTTTTCTGGATTCTTCACCCTTCTTGTCAAGAGTATCTTGAAAACCAGCAATAACTAGTTGATTTCCATTTTGTTAGAGGTGCATTTTCCACCAGTTTCACATCAAAGATCCATTGGAGTTAGGGTCTTTCTGTAAGGCCTCTTCTGTCCACCAGGAAGGTAATTCAGACCTTTGTGGGTGGGAGTGTTCTCTGATTCCCCTTTTCCCTACATGATATCTGAATACGGTCTGATGTGTATAGGAAACACCTTTGCTGTTCATAGTGCTAGTGAGCACATTTTCCTGCTTCACATGGCATCTCCAATGGGACGTAAAAAGAACAACCTGTGAGTTTGTTTCTCTGCTTCCTGTGCAGCGGCTGCCTTCACCCATTTCTTCCGTGTGAGAACAATCACCTTTCTCACGTTGGGAAGACTCTGTGTGTTTCCTGTTACTTGTAGCTTGAATGCATTCTGTCGATATGTTCTCAGCAACCTTTGAGTGTACGTCAATAAGACTGTTCATCTGTTTGGGAAATGAGCACTTCTGTAGTTGTTTCATTGATGTATTTTATCAACTGATCCAGTCCATCCTACGTTAATAAATATTAGTGTGGATTTCATTTTTACAGAGTATTAATATCCATTTTTGATCATGGATTTTCAGATATACTTTACAATGTTCTTCATTTAATCATTATACATTTTAAGTCAATTTTATCGTGTGCAGACCAATTCAGGGATTTCTTCCCCAGGCAAGCTATTTCTTATTCTTTGACAGTTACAATTATTATCATGAAAATAATTCCTCATTCATTTTTAAGCCAGAAGTTAACAAGCAGGGATTTTTTTCAGTGCCCTCTTCCAGTGACCTGCAGGATTGCACCTGCAGTCAGAGAGGGGTGTCAGAAATTCTAGTAAGAATGACCACAGCCCTAAAGGACCTTGAGGTGTAGCGGTAACAGTGCTCAAAGGACTTCTTACAAGATTCTGGCCTGTGTTAGTGGATTTGACTGCTATTCAAGGAGGCAGGTTACTTTCTGTCTTCAGTGATTTGAGGAGGTCAACTTAATTCTAACTTTTGTCAACCTTTTTTTGGGGGGAACCGAATCATTGTTTTCTCCAAGGCAAAAACAATGTAGTCAAGGAAAGTTAATTTTTAAGAAGTTGCAATCAGTCATTTTAGTGAGAAGAAGGAAAAGACTCATTTGTGATTTGGACTTTTATCCTTTATCATTTTTACCTCTATGGTCACAAAATACTCTTAGTTTTGTTTTGGAAACTGTGTACTTTTAATAACCAAGCTGTCGGACCATTTTCTCTTCAGCAGGGTAAGACTGGCCTTGCAGGGGATGCAGCCAGCTCCTGGTCCTCTGGAACAGCTTTGCCTTTCCTACTTACAGTCAAAACACCGATGTATTTCCTGTGGTGAATTGGACAATGTTTACTGTGAAGTACCTCATTTAAATACATAAATTCTCTTCTTAGTATCCTACGTAATATTTTCAGTATCTCTTTTAGACTCAGCTGAGGCCTTTGAGTTTAGGTAAATTGTGAGACAATGCAAACCCAGCCGGGGAAATAGGACCACTGTTCCACTCTGAAGCCTTTCCTTCTCTGAGACTGTGCTCTTGCTGGTACCGTCCCTCACAAGCCATGCAGTATGGAGTCAGTGTACACACTGTAGCAGAACTGAGAGACAGTGGGATCTGGATACAGAGCATGAGACAGACAAGTCCTGGCAGTCCTGGTGCCCCCATGTTTGTGGAAAAGCAGAAGTGATGGACACAGTGAAGCTTTGTTTTATAGAATAGAAGGAAGGCCTTTGAAGAAAAGTAAAGAATAGCATTGAGCTAATAGGGAGGCCGAGTTGTGTTTATATCTTTTCTATGAGGGTAGGAGTGAGCGAGGATGCCATTATTGTTATCTGGGACTTGAGACTTCCTACTGATCTAAGCCACAGATATTTGTATTGTCCTTTGTTTTTGATGTCCTTTGACAGGATTTTTACATTACCATTAAATATTTAAAATGTTACATTCTTTGGCATTTTCATTTTGCTGCTCTACAGACTGAAGTGTGCAACATACACCCCAGCAAACCATGGAGTTCCTCCCACTTAGAGAGACAGTAGCCTCATCTGCACTGTTCTAGCTCATCCTGAGTGAGTTCTATGAGTAGAGTGACATCTCTGTGAGTCCACTGTGATCTCCCTGTGGAAACAGCACAAAGAGCTCTGGCTGGTTAGAGGCAGCCATCCCAGGGATAATTGAGTAAGCTGGGGAGAGAGGGTGTAATTTTTAGTAACATCCTAATTGAGTGTAAGAGGAGAAATGGGAAATTTTCAGCAGCTTTTCATCACAGGAGTGGCTGGAAGTCTTAAATTTCAATGATCCAGAAAGCCCCCGAGCCCAGGCAGCTGATGACAGGTTTCCTTTCTATATGCTTAGACGTCCAGCACATGGTGTGGAAAATTGGGGAACAGCAACAACAGCTTCAAGGTTTAAAACAGCAAAGGGAACAGAATGTTTTCGTTTTTTGTTTTTTAAGCGTGAACTTAGGAATTGGGGGGTTTCATTCAAATGGACACCACAGGATTGTTCTTTTGAGGTGATGGGATTTTTTCATCTTTTGATGGCAGTATTCCTAACATTTCTGAAAACTCATCAGAGCACTTAAGTATTTTATGTATGTGTTGTATATGTAATTATTAGAAAGTGAATAGTGTAATTGCTTTCATATGCTAGAATAATGTCAAGGTCTCCTGAACTCGCGTTTTTCTGTGTTCAAATCTTTCCACCACTGTTGGATCCTTCTTAGGAAGATTGCAGGACTGAGAAGAAGGACTCAGTCCTCAAAAGGGCCTTTCTTGCAACCCTGTCTCAATTAAAAAAAACACCCCCTAGGGTTGCACGTGTCCTCAGCTCATACTCATAACTATGAGTGAAGTGAAAGGGCTCCCAGACTCTGTCTTTGAGTTGAATTCAGGTTCGTGGACAGGTCTTTGGAAGTACTGTGGTCTAAAACATAATGTGCATCCCAAGCAGAATCTGCCTGGGGACATCCTCATTCATGTGCGTCAGCATCAGATCTCACTGCCATCCGTACACCATTTCCAGCTCTTCATTTCCCGACTCAAGCCTACTTTGCTGACTTGGAAACATCTTTAGGAATCCACACATGTCCCACTGTACGTTTTCTTTGAGGCAACAGGGGGGCTGTGAGCTGAGAGGGTGGCAGGAGCAGTGGTAGATCCACGTCATGGGCACATTCTGTCAGCCACAGTGACCACGGACATGCCATATTTATCAGAACTGCTTCCTTCCTTATTCATACAACACTTAGAAATGGAGTGAATTTAATAGGGAAACTAAGGGCTCTAGAAACTTTTGAAATAACTGTCCTGGCATTAGCATCTGGCTTCATGCCCCATTCCCATAAAGGCTTTAGCAGCCTCTCATTCTGCATCCAGACTCTCTAAACCTCTCCCTATGGACATGAATTGCCCCAGGCATTCTCGCACTGAAATTCTCATCCAGTGCTGCACACAGAGAAGCCACTCCTGGGAGCTGAGTGCTGAGTGATTATCTCATCTTCACAACAAGAAAAATACTAATCACTCTGAAAAGGAACCCCTCTTTAAACCTATCAGGGATTTGAGGTTATATGGCCAACACTGCACCAAAAATGAGAGAGAACTGAATATGGAGAATTACTGTTTACCTGGAGGAGAAAGGACTGGAGATGGCAACTGTCCAGGAACACACAAATTGTAGTAGATGGATTGCTAGAGATGTAGTATGGATTATCTTGAGAGTTAAAAACTCTAGTGGGGGGGGCTGTCCCCGTGGCCGAGTGGTTAAGTTCGCACGCTCCGCTGCAGGCGGCCCAGTGTTTCGTTGGTTTGAATTCTGGGCGCGGACATGGCACTGCTCATCAAACCATGCTGAGGCAGCGTCCCACATGCCACAACTAGAAGGACCCACAACGAAGAATATACAACTATGTACTGGGGGGCTTTGGGGAGAAAAAGGAAAAAATAAAATCTTATTAAAAAAATAAATTAAAAAAACCCCAAAAAAGTCACCACCGCTGTCCAAATGTTCAGCAGTATCCTGAGCTTTGGGCAACGGCCATTACATACTCAACGTCCAGATTTTTGGTGTGAACAGGGTTGTCAGACTCTGAAATTCCCAGGCAGTAACTCAAAATAGTTGTTTTTCTCTTCAAAGTTGTAGTATGTGGGACGATGCCTCAGCGTTGTGTGATGAGCAGTGCCATGTCCACGCCCAGGATTCGAACCAACAAAACACTGGGCCGCCTGCAGCGGAGCGCGCGAACTTAACCACTTGGCCACGGGGCCAGGCCCTGTTTTTCCTTTTTTGAGGAAGATTAACACTGAGCTAACTGTTGCCAATCCTCCTGTTTTGGCTGAGGAAGGCAGGCCCTGAGCTAACATCCATGCCCCTCTTCCTGTACTTTATATGTGGGACGCCTACCACAGCATGGCTTGCCAAGCGGTGCCATGTCTGCACCCGGGATCCGAACCGGCAAACTCCGGGACGCTGAAGCCGAACATGTGCACTTAACCACTGTGTCCCCGGGCCGGCCCCTGTGTTGGTGACTTGTAACCATTCATGCCATTGATACCATTTTAGAGGGTTTGAATTCCCCAGCTAGTATCCATACCTTGTGACATTTGCATACTTGTATTAAAAATATATAGGCATCTGTTATGACCTAATAATAAAAAGTCAAATAACTCAATTTAAAAATGACAAAGTTGTGCATACATATTTTTCCAAGAGAGATAGACAAATGGCCAAGAGCATTTGAAAAACTACTGGACATCATTAGTCATCAAGGAAATGCAAATCAAGACCTCAATGAGATAACGCTTCACAATCACTAGGATGGCTAGAATCAAAAAATGAGATCATATCAGATCTCGTCAAATATAAACAGAGAAATTTCAACCCTCATACATGGGTGGTACAAATATGAAATGGTGCAGCCACTCTGGAAAACAGTCTGAGAGTTCCTCAAAAATTGAACCTTAGAATCACCATACGATGCATCAATTCCTTTCCTAAGTATGCGCCCGAGAAAAATGAAAACACATGTTGGAACAAAACATGTACATGGTGGCCAGCCCTGTGGCCGAGTGGTTAAGTTAGTGTGCTCTGCTTCGGCGGCCCAGAGTTTTGCCAGTTTGAATCCTGGGTGCGGACATGGCACTGGTCATCAAGCCATGCTGAGGCGTCATCCAACATGCCACAACTGGAAGGACCCACATCTAAAAGATACACAACTATGTACTGGGGGGCTTTGGGGAGAAAAAGGAAAAATAAAATGTTTAAAAAAAATTAAAAACAAACAAACAAACTTGTACATGAATTTTGTAGTGATGTTATTTCTAGTAGCCAAAAGGTGGAAACAGTCCAAATATCCATGAATGGATGAGCGGATAAACAAGTTTTATCCATCCACTGGAATATTATTTGGCCATGATAATGAATGACGTAGTGATACGTGGTCCAACATGGATGTACCTTGAAAACGTTATGCTAAATTACTGAAGCCAGTGCCAAAGTCAATGTCAGTACACACATTGAATTATTCCATTCTAGGAAAGACCGAGATAGGGACATCTGTAGAGACAGAAAGTAGATGAGTGGTTGTCTAGGGCTGGGAATTGTGGAAGGAAGAGGAGAAGATTAGGAATGACAGCTAAAGGGCAGAAGAGTTTCTTTTTGAGGTGAGAAAAATGTTCAAAAATTGACTGTGGTGGGCCAGCCCTGATGGCCTAGTGCTTGCAGTTTGGCACAGTCTGCTTTGGCGACCGGGGTTCGGTTCCTGGGTGTGGAAGGTCACCCCTCGTCTGTCAGTAGCCGTGCTGTGGAGGATCATATGAATCATATGGTCGGTCTATTTTAGTTTTTTGAGGAACCTCCATCCTGTTTTCCATAGTGGCTGCACCACTTACATTCCCACGGACAGTACACAGGGTTCCCTTCACAGCCTCACCAACATGTGTTATTTCACACTTGTAGAGCTTTATTATTTTCTATTGATGTTTTACAGTTTTTAGAGAATTAGTTTACCACTTAATTTATTAAATGTATTCCTATTTTATTCTTTTTGATGCTACTATAAGTAGATTTCTTTTGTTAATTTCATTATCAGGTTGTTCATTGCAGTGTATAAAATACAATTTATTTTTATATACTAATCTTGTTTCATACAAATTTGCTGTACTCCATTATCAGTTCTAATAGATTTTTTAGTGGGTTCCTTAGAGTTTTCTATTTACAAGGTAAGTGACATGCAAGTGAAGATAGTTTGACATCTTCCTACTGAGTCTGGATGGTTTTTATTTCCTTTTCTTGCAAAACTGTTCTGGCTAAAATTGCCAGTACATTGTCAACTAGAAGTGGAAGACCAGACATTCTTGTTTTGTTCCTCATTTTGGGGAGAAAATAATCAGCTTTTCCCCTTTAAATATAATATTATTGGGGCCGGCCAGTGACACAGAGGTTAAGTGCGCATGTTCTCCTACTTGGCAGCCTGGGGTTCACCAGTTCGCATCCTGGGTGCGGACACGGCTCTGCCTGGCAAGCCATGCTGTGGCAGGCGTCCCACGTATAAAGTAGA
>NC_060280.1:87320728-87393226 GCF_021613505.1 Equus quagga | reverse complement strand
AAAAAAAAAAAAAAAAAAAAAAATATATATATATATATATATATATAATATTACCTGTGGGTGTCCCATACTTGCTCATCATCAGGATCAGGAAATTTCGTTCAAATTCTGGTTTCCTGAGTGTTGCTCTTGTGAAAGGATGTTTAATATTGTCAAGTATTTCCTCTGAGTCTATTCAGATTATCAGGCCGTTTTTGCTTTTCACTCTATTAATGTGACGTGTTACCTTAATGGATTTTGAGAGGTTAACCAGACCCTGCATGCCTGGAATGAATCCCACTTGTTCATGGTGTATAAATCTTTTAAGTTGTTGCTGGATTAGGTACTAGGATTACTTGAGGTTTTTCTTGATCCATATTCACAAAGGAAATAGGTCTGTAGTTTTGTGGGATACTTTTGTCTGATTTTGGTATCACAATAACACTGGCCCCAAAATGAGTTGGAAGTGTTGTGTTGATTCTGTTTTGGGGGAGACTTTGTGAAGAGTCCCTGTTAAGCCTTGATTGGATGTTTTGGAGGATTCTGCTGTGACATCCTCTGGACCTGGGCTTTTCTTTATGGGTAGTTTTTTGCTTACTAACTCAACCACTTGTCATAATTCTAATCAGATTTTCTTTTTAGTCACTTTTGCCAATTTGTGTATTTGTAGGAATTTGTGCATTACATCTATGTAATCTAATTTGCATGCAATTGTTAATTCCTTTCTAATCCTTTTGATTTCTGTAATCTCAGTAGTGATATCCCCTCTTTCATTCTGCTTCTAGGGATCTGAGTCTGCTCTCATTTTCTCTAGGTCAATCCAGCTATTATCTGCTGGTTTTCTATTGTCAGTTATATTGGGTTTTCATTGATTTTCTTTACGGGTTGTCTATTTCCTATTTCCTTAATTTCTTCTCGAATTTTTCTTTCCTTTTCTCAGCACATTTGGTTTGGTTTCTCATCCTTTTGAAGTAAGATCCTTTTGAATTTGAGTTAGGTAAAAGGTTTGGTCATTGATTTGGCATCTTTCTTTGTTAGTTTAGGCTTTTGTGGGTATCATTTTTATCTATGTAGTATTTTTAATGTAGCCCATAAAATTTGTTAGATTGTGTCCTTTTTCATTTGTTGAAAATATTTTCTAATTTCCTTACTGAGTTCTTTGACCCATTGCTTATTTAGGAGTGTCTTAACTTTAATTCCCTCCTGTTTGCATGTTTCCCCAAATTTTCCAAAGATATTGATTCCTATTTTCATTCCATTGTGGTCAGGGATCTTAGATTGTATTTTAAAATTTAAATTTCCTAGCATATAACATTTACGAAGTTTTTTTTTAAAGATTTTATTTTTCCTTTTTCTCCCAAAGCCCCCCAGTACATGGTTGCATATTTTTAGTTGTGGGTCCTTCTAGTTGTGGCATGTGGGATGCTGCCTCAGCATGGCTACATGAGCGCTGCCATGTCTGCATGCAGGATTTGAACTAGTGAAACCCTGGGCCACCGAAGCAGAGTTCGTGAACTTAACCACTCAGCCACAGGGCCGGCCCCCCTCTATATCTTTTATTATTAGCAATGATGTATTCACATATTTTAGACTTCCAAATCTATTCAAATTTCACCTACATTTTTCTTGGAATGTCATGACTTCCACTGCTTAAGTATACAGAAATACTTTCTCATGTTTACTTTCAGTGTTTTCATTTTATATTTTTACTCTTTAACTCTTTACCCATATAGAATTGTTCTGAGTGAAGGAGACAGGAGAGTTATAGACTGCCAGGATTCACGGTCTCTTTTGTTCCATCCTTGTGTCTGTTGGTAGAGCATCAGGGGCTCATCTTTCCAGTCCACAGTTTCTCAACATTGACACTACTTCGATGTTGACAAGATAGTACTCTGTCGAGGCGACTGTTCGGTGAATCATAGAGTCCCTAGGTGTCTGTAGCAGCGCTCTCCACCTGCCACAGTCATGACAGCCAGAAATGCCTCCAGATGTTCCCAAATGTTCCCTGAGAGGCAAAATCAGCCCTCTGACAACCAACTGGTCAGTTCTTATGGTGGCAACAGAACATTAAATTATGACAACTCATTAGTTTTTGGAATTGGTGCATCTGGTGAAACTTGTTCTTCATCAGTCGTTATTCGCAGTATTTTCCTGAATACCCTTTGGACTTATTTTCAGAGATATACTTTAGGATTACTGTATTTTGAGACAGAAAAACAGATCCTGATGCAAATTTGAATGGAACTGTCTTTTAAAATGTTGATGTGTGTAGAGGGAGCTACATCTTTGACTTGAGGAGTCCTCCATGCACCACAGTTGATTATGTTTCCATGGAGGGGATGCGTCTGTCACCTCACCAGGACATAGGCTTGTGTGCACATCGCTCTCACACATGGCGTTGGCCCTAAACCTCCACAATTCATATATATGTTGCAGGACATGTGATGTTAATTCAATACTCTGTGTTGTTATATATTATGGATGTATTTACACAATGTTCAGCAAATTGACTCCTTCATCAGCTGTAGTAATTTTCCACTTATTTTGTCTTTAGCTTGTCAAATAAACAGTGCTCTCATCTCTAATAACAGTATTTGCTTCTTCCGTCTTATTCATGAGATGGATCACTGTGTTTTCTGACGTGAAGTTATAGAGGAAAGCGATGATAAACACTAGGAGTGAGAAGAAACATGTTTGGTTCTTGTTTGAATTGGTTCCTCCTTTCGATGGGATGCCTCTCCCACAGCAGTTCCTCTTCATGCTCTGATCCCAAACATCTTCTATGAGTACTAGGCTGGCCTGGTTGTCATTGTGCCTGGGGGTGACCATGGGATTTTAGCACCAAAAGGTGACTAGAAATATTGTGGCACCCTCTTCAGATTTCAAGCAAGGGCAAGGGAAATCGGTTCCATAGTAGAGATTTGAGAGAAGATCCAAGATGGCGCCGTGAGTAGTCCTCTTTGTCTCTCCCCCTTCGAGTCTACAATTATTTGGACACTCATCGCTTAACAAAGTATATCCAGATAGCATCTCAGGATGTCTGAGAGACCCACGCGACTATACATCGGAAGGCAGACGGACTTCCCTCTGGGAGGAGGTGGAGATAGGTGAAAACTCTCCGACCCCGACCGAACAGCCTAGTACCTGCAAGCGGCTTTCTTCCAATGGACACCCCCAGAAGATCAACACACACCTAGGGCAGGAGCGAGTGCACACCAGAGGAGCGACGGTGGAAACAGGTGACCAGAGCCCTACCTAAACCCCCCGCAATTACTCCTAAATGCAGAGGGAAACTCCAGAGTTACACACCTGAGCCTGCGGGGAGAGTCTCGCCCTGCCATTGGCGGGGAGATCCCGCCTGGTGTCCATGGCGCCCTGAAGGTCCCAGAGAGAATCACAGACGGCACAGCGGCCCCCTGGCGGCCACTGCCTGCACGGTGGGGCAAGGGATTGCTGGAGAGCTCAGAGAGGACTGGGGCGGGGTGGAGCTCCAGAGGCCGGCTCTGCAGCCGGCGGGGAAGCTCCAGAGTTCCACCCGGGCAGCAGACAAAACTCTCCATCTGCCATTAGCGGGGGCCTCTGCCCAGCATCCACAACACCGGGAGGGTCCTGGAGAGGAGAATATCAGGCAGGGCAGCAGCTGACCAGCTACCACTGAAATCAGGATCTCCAGCTATCCCCCAGACAGGGCAAAAGGCTCCCCGAGTTCCTGGGGAACAGGACTGAGGCTGCGTGGAGTTCCAGCGACCCAGCTCCGTAGCCTAGGGGGAAACCCTACAGGCTCACAGCAGCCTCAGCGAAAGCCTCTGCACAGCACTAGAAGAGAGCACCCATCCGGCAGCCACAAGGCTGGAAGACCCCGGGACAAAAGTAGCATAGCTTGGTGAGCTAACCACAGACTGTAGAAGATGCCAATAGCTCTGCTGCGACCCATAGTGGACAAGTGAGATTTTGTGGGTGCTGACAGTGACGGAGCGGCAAATATAAGTGATCCTACCCCTGGCTGCTGGAAAAGCCCATAACACCGTTGCAGACCCCAAGGAGGGAGCACATCTAGGTGGGCTGCAACAGTAGGCACCAGCAGCCTGAAGCCCCCCCGTGACGGCCCCCAAGGTAGAAGAGGCAATCCACAGGACCACTGTGACTATGAGGAGAGGCCAAGGCCCAGTTAGCAACTGTGGATAGGGTTCCTGGTTGGTGCAGTATAAACAGCTGCTCCCCCACCACACCAGCAGAAACAAGTGGAAGGAGCAACTAAACTCTATCTCTATGTGGAGGCACAACTCTACAACATCAAGCAATATGAAAAAATACATTAAATCTCCAGAACAGAAGGAAAATAACAAATACACAGAAAACAATCCCAAAGAAAATGAAATATATAACCTAAATGATGATGACTTCAAAACAGCCATTATTAAAATACTCAATGAGTTAAGAGAGAATTCAGATAGACAACTCAACGAGTTCAGGAGCTATGTCACAAAAGAGTTTGATACTATAAAGAAGAACCAAACAGAAATACTGGAAATGAAGAACACAATAGAGGAGATTAAGAAAAATCTAGATGCACTGAACAGCTGGGCCGATAATATGGAGGAAAGAATTAGCAATTTGGAAGATGGGAATATAGAAATGCTGCAGGCAGAGGAGGAGAGAGAAGTAAGACTAAAAAACATGAAGAAACTCTCCGAGAATTATCAGACACAATTAGGAGATGCAACGTAAGGATTATAGGTATACCAGAGGGAGAAGAGAAGGAGAAAGGGGCAGAAAGCCTGTTCAAAGAAATAATGGCTGAGAACTTCCCAAATCTGGTGAGAGAGATGGATCTTCAGGTGACAGAAGCCAATAGATCTCCAAACTTTATGAATGCAAGAAGACCAACCCCATGGCATATAGTAGTGAAGCTAGCAAAAGTCAACCACAAGGAGAAAATACTAAGGACAGACAGGCAGAAGAAACTAACCTACAAAGGAACCCCCATCAGGCTATCAGCAGATTTCTAAGCAGAAACTTTACAGGCTAGAAGAGAGTGGAAGATATATTCAAAAATCTGAAGGACAAAAACCTACAGCCAAGAATTCTCTACCCAGCGAAAATATCCTTCAAATACGATGGAGAAATAAAAACCTTCCCAGATAAACAAAAATTAAGGGAGTTCAGCACCACAAAACCTCCCATTCAGGAAATCCTCAGGAAAACCCTCATTCCTGAAAAATCGAAAAAAGGAAAGGGGCTACAAAACCAAGAGCAGAGGAGATAAGTAGAAGGACAACAACAGAGAGTAGCAGGTCTTCATCAGAACAGATTAAACCATGGGACGAGATACAAAGGAAATTGAAGAAAACCGGAAAACAAGACATAAAATGGCAGTGGTAGGCCCCCACATCTCAAGAATCACTCTAAATGTAAATGGATTGAACTCCCCAATCAAAAGACACAGAGTGGCAGGATGCATCAAAGAACAAGACCCAACAATATGCTGCCTCCAGGAAACACACCTCAGCCCCAAAGACAAACACAGACTCAGAGTGAAGGGATGGAGAACAATACTCCAAGCTAATAATGAACAAAAGAAAGCAGGTGTCGCTATACTAATATCAGACAAGATAGACTTCAAAGCAAAACAGATAAAGACAAAGAGGGACAGTATATAATGATAAAAGGGACGCTCCACCAAGAACACATAACACTTATAAGTATATACGCGCCCAACACAGGAGCACCAAAATTTGTAAAGCAACTCTTAACAGAACTAAAAGAAGACATCAACAGCAATACAATAATAGTAGGGGACCTCAACACACCATTAACACCAATGGACAGAACATCCAGACAGAAAATCAACAAGGAGATAATAGAATTAAATGAAAAATTAGACCAGATGGACTTAATAGATATATAAACAACACTTCATCCAAAAACAGTAGGTTACACATTCTTCTCAAGTGCACATGGAACATTCTCAAGGATTGACCATATTTTGGGAAACAAAGCAAGCATCAATAAATACAAGAGAGTTGAAATAATATCAAGCATCTTTTCTGATCATAATGCTATGAAACTAGAAATCAACTACAAGAAAAAAGCAGAGAAAGGAGCAAAGACAACACGCTTCTGAACAAACGATGGATTATTGAAGAAATTAAAGAAGAAATCAAATATTATCTGGAGACAAATGAAAATGAGAACACGACATACCAAATCATTTGGGATGCAGCAAAAGCAGTCCTAAGAGGGAAATTCATTGCAATACAGGCTCACCTCACTAAACAAGAAAAAGCTCACATAAGCAACCTCAAACGACACCTAACAGAACTAGAAAAAGAAGAACAAACAAAGCCCAGAGTCAGTAGAAGGAGGGAAATAATAAAAATAAGAGCAGAAATAAACAATATTGAAACAAAAAAGACAGTAGAAAGGATCAATGAAACAAAGAGTTGGTTCTTCAAAAAAATTAACAAAATCGACAAACCTTTAGCCAGACTCACCAAGAAAAGAAGAGAGAAATCTCAAATAAATAAAATTAGGAATGAGAGAGGAGAAATCACAACAGATACCAATGAAATACAAGGGATCATAAGAGAATACTATGAAAAACTATATGCCAACAAATTGAACAACCTAGAAGAAATGGACAACTCCCTAGACTCCTACAACCTCCCCAAACTGAATCAGGAAGAAATGGAGAATCTGAATAGGCCAATCACAAGTAAGGAAATAGAAACGGTAATGAAAAACCTCCCCAAATATAAGAGTCCAGGACCAGACGGATTCTCTGGAGAATTCTACCAAACATTCAAAGAAGACTTAATACCTATTCTTCTCAAACTATCCCAGAAAATTGAGGAAGATGGAGTACTCCCTAACACATTCTATGAAGCCAACATCACTCTGATCCCCAAACCTGACAAGGACAACACAAAGAAGGAGAACTACAGGCCGATATCACTGATGAACATAGATGCAAAAATCCTCAACAAAATTCTGGCAAACCGAATACAGCAATACATCAAAAAGATTATACACCATGATCAAGTGGGATTTATACCAGGGACACAGGGATGGTTCAGCATCTGCAAGTCAATCAACGTGATACACTACATCAACAAAATGAAAAACAAAAACCACATGATCATCTCAATAGATGCAGAGAAAGCATTTGACAAGATCCAACACCCATTTATGATAAAAACCCTCAATAAAATGGGTATAGAAGGAAAGTACCTCAACATAATAAAGGCCGTATATGACAAACCCACAGCCAACATAGGAGAGATTTGAATAAGGCCTCTGGGGAAGAACAGAGTTATTTGTGATTCACACAGAGGAATGAGTCCTAGTCAATGAACCATTTATCCGAATTTCATAAGAAGAGGTGAACTGTGCTCCGTGGCAAAGCTTGGTCTGAGTCAGGCAGCCTGGTGATGAATCGAGCCCCCTCCTGACCGGCTGTGTAAAGTCAGATATGTCGCTGAGCTCCCCCAAGTCTCAGTTTCCTCTCTTATCAAATAGGATCATGCTAGTGCTTCCCGGTTGGAAGTCTGTGCAGATGAAAAGCAATGAGCCAGTCCCCCTAAGGTGCTGAGTGCCGTGCCTCACACTCAGTAAGCCTCCCCAACGTGCCTTATTATTAGTGTCAGCACTCCTGTTAGTATTCTCACTGTCATTGTAGTCATCAACTTGATAATGACCCAGAAAGCAGAGCTTCTCTCAATGGAATTAACATTTTACACTGCAGGTGACTCAATGGTTCCTTTACATGTGAGGTTGCAACTGGCCTGTGAGATGACGGAGAACTGATGCATTGAGCAGAGTCCTGTGATGACTATTTTGATTTCATCTATGGATACTTACTTTCCCATACTTTGAAATCTTCACTCAATAAATGCTGTGACAATTAGTTTTTGGTAATTCATGCCTTCCTCACCAGATAGAACAATTTGGTTAATCCTTCTTCCCACTGCTACCTCTAATACCATGCCAATATTTCAGCCAGACCATGAAGAAAAAATAGTTTTCAAAGTGCCAACATCTATCTTGAAGTCGTGCCATTTAAAGGTACTTCATCATTCCCAGCACAAGGAGAATCCGTTGTGCTCTCAAGTCATTCAGGACCAAGATCGTGTTGGATGGCCACCTCGGGAGTTCTCCAGGTGACATCTGAAACTGGCTCCCATGCATGGGGGGCAAAGAGAGAGCAAAGAGAGAAGCAGCTCACTCCAGATTGGCAGATGGCCGTTTGAATAAGCAAGGGAACGTATAGATGAGCTTGTGTTAGGCGAGGCAAAATGAGCAGATGTCTGCACCTGCCCACCGGAATCTTCAACGTTTCTATAGAGGCTTTGACGGGGCTCAGTAACGTCTACTGTCCAGATGGTCTCAACAGCACATTCTTCTCTCCAGGCTGCGTCATTGAAATGTCTCAGGAACATTGGGAGGAGTGTATATTCCAAGGACAGGGGAGTGAGTAAGCAGCGTCCGATTTACTGAGTCCATCTGGAGTGTCAACCAGTGGTCACATCCTCTCAGTGACCTCCTCCAACAGAGCAGCTTCTGGAATCTTGGGGAGCTCATTCCACTGGGCCCATTTTTCAAGGTTATGGGGAAAATATTTCTCCATACCTACAAAGAACTCTCTGTGCTGCTTCACTGGAGCTCTTTGTTTGCTGAGAAGACCACCTTGTGGGGTATCCTTGAGTACTCATGGGCTTGCCTCAGTGCAGGTGGATGCAGCAACACTCTAAGTACATTTTGCCCTCATGTTTGCCACGATGGAGACTAACGGGAAGAATGTGCAATTACCAAACCCAATCTTCAGATATCACATGTCTTGTCCTGAGCACAGTGAGTAAAGGACCTTTGAGAGCACCATGAGGTGACCTCAAGTCAAAGCCAGGCTGTCCTTAATGTTACCTGTGAGAAGCAGAGCAGTTTATCGATTCATGAATGTGGGAAGCACATGCTGAGTTTCTGCTCAGATGGGGCCACTACTGGACCTGTACAATTCCCACACTGCGATGAAAGTATGGTGGGGAGGGCAGTGATGAAATGTAGTTTCCTCGGCACCATGTTTCTGACAGTGTGAGATCGGAGCCAGACTCATGCATCTTCCCCGGTGAATGCCCATTCTTAGGATGGTGTGTCCTTTGTTGGAGGTGGAGATGAGGAGTTGGCAGTTAAAACAAAAAACAGAGACATTCCTGAGTTAGGAAGTCAGAATGATTTCCTGGAAACCTCCTTCTAGACTATCATTTTCCAGATAGTTCATAAACGGAAGATGAGTAACAGAAAATGAAATGGAGATATCTTATGCATCTCTCAATGCTTGGTGCTGAATATCCATAGAACTTTTCTTCCTACATTGGACGGGTGACTGATCAATGATGCTACTGCCCAGTTGTTTTCCCTCTTGTGTGATAAACACTGGTGGCAAACTGGGCCCTTCTTTTCTCTCTTCATTGAGATCACTGTGGTTCTTAGGCCCTGCCCCTCAGCATTCTTCCAGGAATGCTTCTCTGTCCCTGGGTGTGGTGGAGTTATGGTTACACTTTGGGTGGACTTGAGAGGGCTGTTTGTCTCAGGTGACATCAAAGGTGAGCACTTCCTCAGGGAATTGGGAGAGGAAATGAGCAGAGATGGTATCTGTGCAGACTAAAGGGAAAGTATGCCTGTCAGCGTGACCCCAACACTGCTGGAATGAACGTCACTCTGTACTATCATCATGGAATGATCATTTTGATGAAACTCAGTTTTCTGATGTCTCATCATATTTGGATTAAATTGTGTAACTACAAGGAACAGGTGGGTCATGGCCACAGAGAGTGATTTAACCATTGGTAAGAAAGAGTCTCTGCTTACATTTTTTATAAGATACAAATATTTTAATGTCAGAAACATTTTCTAAACTTAACCATTCTGAACACCCAGAAGTCAGTTTTCTTCTAAAATGATGTTTTTTTTTTTTCTTCCAGTGCGCTTATTCTGAATCTGACTGAAGCATTGGAAGGATGCCCACCTACTGCATCCTTGGTATTGTAACTGAACTCAGTGGGTTCACCTCTTGGTCAGAGCAGAGCTGAAAATACAAGCAAAGCAGAAGTAGGTGAAGAAAGTTTTATTTCTTGCAGAAGCAATAGGGAACACCAGGGCTCTCTGCCAAGGCAGAGTCTCCCCAAACAAGGATTTGAGGGGTCCTTTTATTGTGAGATTATAGTACAGTTCATGAATATTCAGTTAAACAAGAGGCAGGACATCAGGGTTGACAAATAAAAATGGCAAGTAATAGGATATATTGGAATATATGAGGAAGCCATTTGGTGTAAACCTAATTTGGCCTGACCTTGTCTTTCCAAAAGGGCCTGACCAAGGCCTTTGAGCATGCATTGTATATCTGCTTTAGAGATTCCCTATGGCAAGAGCAAAGGTCCTTGAGATAAAGGTGCAACTTCCCTCCCCCTCCCAACGTTGGTGTCTCCTTAAGGATTAAGTATCTTTCCTTAGGCTAGAAACTGATTGCTGTGCTCACCTGTGACTGCCCAGCTTGAGACAATAGACTTGCCTCCTGCTATGCCCACCAAGATAGCAGACCCACTACCTGCTGTGTCCATCAAGTGCTCTGCTGACAGGGCAATCTTGCGACTATTGTGGGAGGGACATTTCAATCATATATGAAACACCTTCTTTGAGGGTATATAACCACCCTGTGTACCCCTACTTCTTTGGAGTTCTCTGTTCCTTTGTGGAAAGACTCTCCCGGGTTATAATCCTGAGATTTAAGCTCAGAATAAACTCACCCAAATTTTCATTTATAGATTGGCTATGGATTATTTTCATTGACAGGGTTTATTGCCTAGTGTTATGTTCCTTTAAGTCTCATTGGTAGAAGAGACATGCTACTACATACATAGTATGATCCAGAAATGGCTGCCTGGTCCCTCCCAGAGGAGGAGAATTGAAAATATTAATGAGTTGATAATGGGGAAAGTTCACTTCAGAGCAGATCGAGGCGAATACAACTGGCTTCGGCCAGCCTGCTTGTGGGAAGCTTCTGTGTTCAGGCTCTTCCTGTAACTTTCCATCTGCACACACTCAACAGACAATGTTAGTTTTTAACACATCCTCTGTACCCCTTTCTTTGCCTAGTTCCCTGGTCACCGTGTCTGTCTGTGTACCTATTTGACAAAACTATGTCAGACTCCAGTTGTCAACAAACATCAAAATGGAGAGAGACTAATCATTGCATATGGTGAGGGGACCTCCAGTTGTGTGTGCTTGTAAAGAAGGATCACAGTCCCATGAGTCCCCTCCCAGCACTACCTTTCAATGCAAATGTCCCTGCAGAGGACGAATTCTGTCTGGCATTCTGCTCAGACACCTAAACTCAACGGCTGTCACTCAGACTCAGGAGATGGAGTGTTTTGAACTGACCAATCAGAGGCGCGGTCGGGGCAGGTGGGTGGGGAGAAGCGCCCCAACCCCCCGGAAGTTCCTGCTTGGGAAGCGCTGGGGACCGCATCTCCCGCCATTAAAGCCTCCTTGTGGTTCAGAGCCCTGTTCTGTCGAGTCGTGACCTGGAGAGACCGCAGTGTCCTAGGAAGGACTCGGGGGACCCGGGAGCCCTGGAAATGGTGAGTGTGCGGGCCTGGGGCGGAGGACGCGGGAGGAGGGGCTGGTGGGAAGCGGCGGGGCGGGCCCGGCCTCCCGCGGTCCCCTCCGGGCTCTGCCGCCACGAGTCCGCGGTGGCGCTCCTCGGCCCTCAGGCCTCTCCGGCCGCAGCGTGGTGGCCGGGCCGGTAGCTGGGCCCCGGGCGTCCTGTGGTCCCTGGGCGCGGCGACTTGGGCCGGAGCGTCTCTGGGCCGCTGTGCGCCCGCAGCCCCGCGTGTCCCAGACGGTGCGGGGCCCGCGGGAGGGCCCGCAGGAGGATCGGGCCTCGGTCTCCGGGGTCCGCGCCCGGAGGGGCTGCGGTCTGTGGGGTTCCGAGGGCCTCTTTTCTGCCGAGGGGGCACCCGTTTTCTTCTCAATTTTCCGTACGTTTGAGGAGCAGAGTCTCAAATCCCTGACCCTGTCCCGCGCGTGCAGGTCTTCCCAGGGCTGGGAACAAATGCTTGAATCTCCAGGGTCTCGCCGAATTCCCAAATGCCAACTTCCTGCCTCCGATTCACAGCATTATCATCAAGTATTTGTCCTTCTTGTTGGAATTGAAACAGATTGAACATTTTAATTGGTTATCGTTTTCTCACAGTCCGCGGATTCCTGTTTTAAAAAGATTTGTGTGTGTTGATGTTTTCCATGAGTGAAAAGCAGCCTCTCACCGCCTGGAACTACGTTGCATGAAATCCTCGTGCGTCTCCCCAGGATCTTTCTGGGCGCAGACATCCTGTGGGAAGTCCTCTGGGGCCAGGTTCCTCTTCAGAAAACACCCGGGATCTGTCCTGTCAGCACTGTCCCCATCTGCGTTAGTCACCTTTGGAAAGGTTTATTCACTTTATTTTAGTCTCAGTTTTTCAGTGAGTAAATATTTATTTAATCAACACGCAACACGATGTACAAGATTTCCAAAGAGGCACGAAAGAGGTGAATTTCAGGAAAAGTAAAATATTCCAGTTTTACATGGCCTGCACTCAATTCTTGTTTCACTCTTTTCCTCCCATGGTGGGTCGTAATATTCTGAAGTATGTTCTTTTATTTTGGGTGAGATAAAATGGATTTCCACAGCTTAGACTTGCAGACCTCCAGTGATCAGGTAGGGTTCATAGTTTATAAATATTTCCTGTTTTGGAAATAATGTGATATCTTGTTTTTCCAGAATGCAGTATATTTTTGTGGGGTTTCTCGTTGATTTAGCAAATTGCTATACCATTTTGTTCCCTCATTTCCACCTAAAGAGTGGTTTGAGTGTGTTCGCTGGATGGTTTAAACACTGGTTTTGTGTATTTAAAATATCAGTGTTGGTGAAAAAAACACTCCAGTGGGGGCAGAGGCCTGAGGGCAGTGAGTCTAAGCTAAGGCCCCCCTGGGCCTGCAGAGGGAAGGCCTTGAAGGCCCAGTTGTCCTTCCTGGGGAGCCTCCCCCTGCAGGTGTCCTACTGCTCACACCCCCATGGAAGGAGCCTTTATTCTGAGAGGAGCTGCAGAGCCCTGGAAAGCTGGAGGTGCATGTGCCCAGGGGGTGGGGAGTGACGCCCTTTCTGAGGTTGTCGCTGTGGTTGCCTTGGGCCTGTTTCTAGACACAGTTGGAGTTTTGCATGCACAGTGTGGGTGCACGCAGGGAGTAATTTGTTTACACTGAGAAAGTCTGTGAGAGTCAGGAGCTCTGTGTCCCGGATTAGGGCCCATTAATCCAGGGGTCCATTTGGGTCAGAACCTTAAACTGGATCCAGCTGAGTTTCCTCACTGTGAGAATGGAGCCTGAGAGAGGGAGCATGTGCACTGTTCCCTGGGGAGAGGAGGGTGTGTGGGGCTCCCAGAGCTCCTTCCTGTGGCTGCTCAGGTGCCCTCCCCTCCTTCTCCAGGGACTGACCCCCTCCAGGGCTCTGTCTCCACCAGGAGAGTCAGGAACATGGAACCTTCTGACTGTGGCTTTCCTTCTGTCCTGTGGGAAGCAGGCTGCTCATCTGAGCTGGTTCCAGTGTTTGTGTTTCTTCCCTTTGGATTCCTTTATCAATGGACTAGTGCAGCCCTTTGGCTCTCGTTTCCCTTAGCACTTGGGCCCTGAAACTGTAAGTTGATTGAGGAATTTGATGTGAGGAAAGCAAGAAAATTTTTTCCTTTTTTCGGTCGCTTTTATCTATGTGGGTGTCTCTAGAGAACACAGAAATTTAAAAGGCTAAAGCAATTGAAATTCTGTTTTAATCAATTTGAGAAAAACTTCTGGAAGCTTATGTAAATCTTTGAAAATCTAATACAGTTAAGGGCTTAAACTTAAACCCTGATTGCCTTATAATAGGCTGTTATTCTTGAAAATAGCCGAGTGTGAGCTATAGAGGAAGGACAAACTAGGATACCACAGGTCCTTTGAGTTACAGATTTGAAAATTTAATTTTGTATGGTTTACACTTTTCTCAAAGTTAGTCTTTAAAGGAATTAAATCTTAGAATGTCGTCCTATCTACAAGAGTTAAAATTAAAGGATGCAAATTTATTTAAAATAAATCTGTAAGGTAGTGTGGGGACCTGAAATTGGCCACCCCAAGATATGTCTCTTTGGCATCAGGATTATTTGAGGCTCATTGCTTTTGATAAACTGGGACAGGCAAGGAGGCTCTGAGGAATGGAACTTGCCCTTGGTTAGGACTCGTTTACATTTGTAAGGTAAATCTCTATCTGTAAAAGGTGCCTCCCTCTCTGTACCAGGAAGAAGAAAGGAGATGACCTTCTCTCTAGAAACTCTTAATCAATACCAAAGGCAAGGACTAAAATCTGCATTTTTGTACTAGTCTGGTAACCTCCTGTAACTGACTTCCCTCCCCCTCCCAACGTTGGCATTTCTTAAGGATTAAGCATCTTTCCTTAGGCTAGGAACTGATTGCTGCACTCACCTGTACCGCCCAGCTCCAGACAATAGGCTTGCCTCAGGCTACGCCCTCTGAGACAGCAGACCACTACCTGCTGTGTCCATCAAGCCCTGTGCCAACAGGGCAATCTTGTGACTATTGTGGGAGGGACATTTCAATCACATGTGAAACACCCTGTTTGGGGGTATATAACCACTGTGTGCACCCCACTTCTTCGGTGCCTTTTCTTCCGTCGAGAAGAAAGGCCGCAGGCCATGGTTCCTCATAAAGCTTTGTTTAATTTTCTCTTGCTATTCTGTCTCATGTGAATTTAATTCGTTCTCTGGCCAGACGAACCCACATTTGGGAAGAGGAAATGTCTTCCTCCCCTACAGTAACAAAGATACAACCTATCCTGGTCCTCTCCAGCCCTGTTACTCTGGTCACCCCAAATGCACAGTTTTGATCATTTTTGAGCCCCTGTTAGTGTTTCTTTATATAAATCAGTCAAGAATGCATATTTTTCTTACCCACTTTGTCCTTGTAGTGAGCAGTCAGACTCTACATTTTTGGTGACTGCTCACAGCTTAAGCCCCACCCATGCTCTTCCCCTTGTGCTCCCACCTGGACAAACTGAGGAGGAAGCCTGGGTGCTGTCTCTCTGGAGTAGGCAGGAGATTCCCACCACCCCAGCCCCTACCTGTGTGCAGAGCTCTTACCCCGGCCCCACTCCCAGGCCCAGTGAACCCCCAGGCCAGGCTCCATTCCTTGCTTTCGTGAGCCCTGTGAGAGCTGCTGGAGAGGCTGGCCCTGCCCTCCCCTCAGACCTCTATGATGTGAGTCCTAAGCCTTGTCCTGCCATCTGTGTGTGTGCGCCACCCTGGCCTGCGTCGCAACAAGGGAACCACCCCTCTGCAGGTGACCATTATAGTTGGCACCCTCAGCCTCATGTCCAGACATGACCCCAACCCTGGGTCTGTCTTCTCTTGCTCTGACTTGCTACCCTGCTCTGCTGCCTGGGGGCGGCATGCACTGTTGTCTCCTGCTTGCTGGGGACAATCTTGTGCCACAAGAACAGCTTTATTTCCTGCTCCCTAATGTGTGTCCCTTTTATTTCCTTTTTGTGTCTAATTGCCTTAACTGAGAATTCCAGTACAGCTTGACTCAGAGTGTTGGGAGGGGACATCCTTGTCTTCTTGATGTTACCAGACAGCATCTAGTTCTTTGAGTGTGGTCCACTATGATTAAACGAGAGTCCAGTAGATGTGGAGGTTGGTGTGGGCAGAGGGGAAGCATTCCTAGTGGGATTTTTGCTCTCATTCTTTAGTGAGCCTGTGTCCCTGGGCTTGACCTTCTGTGGTATTGTAAGGGAGATATTTGTTGTTTGTCCTCAGTTCCTAGTAAAAACCTCTTGATGCCCTTGGATTTTTTGAGTGAGAAGGGTGATAGAGTGTCTTTTGTTTTAATGAGACAACTCTTGGCCAGCTCCTAGGTGCCTTCAGATTGGGGATTGGACACCAGAAACACCAAGCCTTGATTAAATTCTTGGAACTTTCAGTCCCAGCTCCCAGCGTCTGTGGAGAGGAGCGGGGCTGGAGACTGAGTTAATCACCAACGACCGGTGATTTAATAAATAGTGCCCATGTAATGCAGCCTCCATCGGAACTCTTACAGACAGAATTCAGAGGCTTTCTGAGCTGGTGACCACATCAGGTGCTGGGGGAATGGAGTGTCCAGAGAGGATGTGGAATCTCTGTAGCCTCCTCCACCTCCCCTCCTCTCAGCCATGTTTACATTTCCAGGAGATGTTATGGACACCGGGGTAAAATGTGGCAGTTTTTGTTCCCTTAAACACAATGGAAATGGAAGCTTGTTCCCTTTTGTTTCTACTAATTTGTGTTTACTTAGCAGTGTAGAGATTATGTTATTTCATAATTATTAGTATCTCATTTGATTCCCTGTCCCCATCTTTCCTCCCATGATGCCAATGAAGGAACTTAGGCACGTGGTCTCACTCAAATTCACATACCTCATAACAGTAGAATCTCTTCGTTCCAAGGCATAATGGGTGCCCTTCTCCTGGGCAATATCAAAGTTTCAAACTCACAGAACACCACAAATTTTGTATAGTTAATGCAATTTAACAATATGGCATCAGTTTCCAAACAGGACTCACAGGGCAAAATGGTGTTCCACTTGTGTGACATTCTGGACAAGGGAAATGCATAGGAAGCAGAAAGAGATCTATTTCTAAGGATGAGAGGGTTCAGTACAATGGGCAGCATGAGCGTGTTCTCTGGCTTCAAGGAGTGTTCACCATCCTGATGGTGGTGTAACTGTACATTCAGGAAAACTCACCACTGCTCTTTGTATGTGAATATACTGAAAACAATTAATAGAAAACAACACAGATGTTCACGTGCTAGGAGAATGTGAAACTCTCCTGAACTTTGCTACGTGTGCAACACTTCCTTCCACCACCTTGGGTTCCTTCTTCGGAAGGAGTGGAAGGACTGGGAAGAAGGACATGGGCCACTATGGACTGTTGCTGGTACCCAGTCTGAATTAGAAAACTCCCTCTAGGGCTACACCTGCCCTTGTGTCATTCACATAACTGATGAGAAAGTGATGGGGCTCCCGGCCTCCATCTTTGAGTTGACAGCAGGTTTCCTGGGTCATATCCTAGGAATGCGGTGACCTGAAACGTAAAACTGCACCTGACACATCTCCACGTGGGATCTGCCTGGGCGCATCCTCATCGGACCCTTGGGCATCGACATCATGTATCCCAGAGCAGGTCTTGAGACCGTTTCCAGCTATTACGTTTCCCATTTGAAGCCCAATTGTTGTCTCCTTGCTGGGAAACATGTTTTGATGCAACATGTGTCCCACTCTGGAAGTTTTCTGTTGTGTTGACCTTAAAATTGAAAAAGTCAGTGGTTTTACCAGGGAAATGTGTTTACTTGGTACTAGCAGAGGAAATAGAATTCAGGACCTGCAAATTATGGTGAGCCATAGGCAGGGAGGGAGAAGAGAACAAAGGAGCTTGCTTTCATAGAGGACAGGAGGGAGCTGGGAGGGGCTGTTCCCAACAGAAGTCCCTTGAAGGAGGAGGAGAGATCAGGGTACTGACAGTGGCTGAGTGTGGTGGCTTCTCATTGGCTGGGCTGTTGCTGGGCAAGGAAAAATTCTTCGTCCCTCTTTCTGAGGTCTGTAAAGTAAGGGGTTTCCTGTTGGGGAATGGGAGGGACACTTCTTTGGGGTCTGCAATGTATGGCGAGTCCTAATGGGTGGGTGTTAACCCTTCAGGTCTCCTGACTCCATTTATTTATTTATTTGTTTTTTTTGAGGCAAATTAGCCGTGAGCTGACATCCACTCCAGTCTTCCTCTTTTTGCTGAGGAAGGCTGGCCCTGAGCTCACATCCATGCCCATTTTCCCCTAATTTATATGTGGGATGCGTGCCACAGCATGGCTTGCCAAGTGGTGCATAGGTCTGCAGCCAGGATCTGAACCGGTGAGCCCGGGGCCTCCAAAGTGGAGTGTGTGAACTTAACGGCTACACCACCAGGCTGGCCCCTTCCTGGCTCCATTGTAAATGAGATTTCGCATATTTTCACATTTGTAGTTCTACGTTGACTGTGAGGTGAGGCAGTGGCAGTACCCAGAGCCCATGTCCTGAGGCACAGCCCCCCGGAACACAAGACTCCCCACTGTCACATACACATCACCTCTGCACCAGCAAGCACAGTTTCACAATAGTCTTGATGACACCAATATTGTCAAAGATTTGTCTTGCTTTGTCCTAGCTCTGGGACTTCCTCAGTTGCCCGGCTGTACCTAAAGCACTCTCCCTGAGATCTCTGGCACATTCCACCCTGCGGTTTCAGTGGCTCATGTGCTGACCTCACTGGCTCACCTCAGAACCCCCCTCGAGAGTGAGTTTGGAGCCCACCCCCCAAGGCCAGTGGTTACTTTTTCTGCATCAGTACTCACCCTGCAGAGTTGGAGCCCTGAGGCCTGTTGGAAATGGTGATCTCAGCCAGACCCTCCACAGTCATGGGGTCCCCTCTCTTCATGTGGGTCCCAGAATGCATCTGCCACCATGCCAACGGAAGAGGTGGGAAATTGTGGGGATTTCTGCTTTTCCGAATTGCACAGGTGCAGGGGACATCCCCCCTTTGTCAGAGGCCACACCCACAGCTTCTTGAAGGGAAGAGGGAGAAAAGACCCATGGCACATACCAGCATTCTCTTGCAACAACTTCTAGTACTTTTCTCGGTCCCTCAGGTGATGTCTCTGTGGCTGGGTGACTTGGGGTCTGAGGCCCAGAGGTGTCCACTTCTCCATCTTGGAATGTTCCAGATTCCAGATCACAGAGACTGAAATGGAGGGCGTGGCAGCAGGGCAACGATCCACGGACCTTTGTTGTCTGCACTGAACTTCCAATGGGAAAGCAAAGTGAGGAAGGGACACACGGTGACAGTCGTGTTTCTGGAAGTAATCATAGCACGAGGGGCTGGGACACGGTGATCACTGCAGTCATCGTGGCCCTTGACTCTCCCTCTTCAGGGCCTGGGCTGTGGGTCTGTGGGCCATTATCACTGAGGATTGGTGACTTTGTGTGTCTCGTGTGGGTGTGTGCATGTGTGTGTCCAGTGAGGAAGCCTTTGTTGACTTTGTCTGTGTGTCTGCAGGGCTATGTCTTTGACATATGTTGCTGTTTTTTAGTCATATCCTTGCCTAATTGCCCTGGTGGCACCTTTCTCACCACAGTGGGTAGAACAGGTGAGAGCAGACATCTCTGTCTTCTCTCTGATCTGAGAGAGAAAGCCCGCAGTCCTTCACCATCTAGAATGACGTCAGCTGTGGGTTCTTCGCTGATGCATTATTTCAGGGTGAGGGAGTTGACTGAGGGAGGTTCTCCTAGTTTCCTGAGTGTTTTCCTTGAAGGGCTGTTGAACTTGGTCTCATGCTTGTTTGTATCTGTTGAGATGATCCTATAGTTTTTGACGTTGATTCCATTAATGGTTTCTTATGTTAATTCATTTTCAGAGGCAAAGCCATTTCTTTCCTGGGTTAAATTCCACATGGTCGTGGTTTTAGGTCCTTTGATATATTCCTGGAATCAGTGTATTAGTGCTTTTGGTAGGCTTTTTTCATCTATATTAAAAGAAGTATCTGTATACTGTAGTATAATGTAGTATTGTATAAACTTTTCTAAGGCTAAATATAGTGTGTATCTGTGTGTGTATGTGTGTATACATAGGGAGAATGTAGAATACAGTGTGTATGTATTTCCACAAATGGTATATTCAGTACATTATCTGTATATAGTATAGGTGGCATATAGTATATTGTTATACATAATCAGTATCTATTATATATAAGTAGAATATATTCCATATTAGTAACGTATATAATAATTTTTATCGTGCAAAGTATTGCAATATACTTTTTCAGAATACTATTACAGTCTTATCAGTCTGTAGCATAGTGGGTCTCATTACCACGTGTGTTGATAGACTTGTTCAAATAAGCCATCCTCATCCTTCCCTGGGAGCATGGAGGCACCTCATTGTCTTGAGGCTCCAAAGCCCACCTCCCACCCGCTGTTTGTTTTCTCTGCTTCTGGTTTCATCTGAGGTGTGAGTGTGTGTCTCAGAAACAGTAACTAATTTCCTAGCCGGAGGGTTGAGCTGAGGCTCTGTGGTTTGATGTTCAGTCCGTGCAGAGACACGTGTGACCTTTTGTATTTGAGGAACTATGGGAAAGATTATCACACAGTCTTTCTTCCAAAGGGTTGCCTCGAATAACGAGTTGATGTGGTTGTGACCAGGCAGTTCGACCATTGGCACTGAGCAAAAAGCCTGTAAAACTGTGAAGATGAGGCAGACTGTTGGCATCTTCTAGCCTGATTGCCTGGAGTTTGGCTGACCGTGCTGAGCACTGGGTCCCCTCTTTGATCAGGGACGGCCTGGTTAGGGACAGCAGCAGCAGCTCTGCAGTGTTCTCCATCACGTGTGCTGGTGGCACACCGCATTGACATGACCTAGCTGTGGGATGTATTAGACATGAACAAGAAAGCAAAGCACATTTCACCATGTAAGCCACTTGACTTTTGCACATCAAAAGGGAGAGAAAATACGTACTGTAATTCCTTCTTTTGCATAAATAAAGAAAAGACTTAGAAGAAATGAATTCCATTCTTGTGTACATGGGCATCGGGAAATGAGATACCAGTCCCAGAAGACATGCTGGATGTCAGCCTTCAGACACACTTTGAGATCTCAGGCTGAATTTTCGAATCTTGATACTCAAGAAACAATTCATCATAAACAGAGTGTATGAACCATTTTATGTTTAATACTCTTGAATAACAGAAATTGACTGTAAATTTTAAAGGTCTCATTGGCTTTATTGAGCATTTCGTGAGGTGAGCAGCATCCCATCCAGCAAGAGAGAAGAGCTCGAAATGGTCCAGAAAAGGGAAACCTTGTAAAGGCAGGAAAACAAAGTTGTAAACATAAAATCGGAATATTTTAGGCCAGGTTACCTCCTTTAAGGGATAGGAGGGTCCTCCTGGGAAAGTCTGAATGTTCGGTTAGGTGAGGGATTTGGCCCTGGTTGGGTGATGTGGGAGTAGCAAGATGACTCCATCGTGGGCTCGTGGTTTTCTTTTTTACAATTTCCCGTCGTTGATGAGACTCACAGCTTAACAGAGATGTGACCAAATTTAAGGCACTCGTGTCCCTCTCAGCTAGTGCTGTGACATTCTCTCAGGTTTTGCTCTTCCCTTGGGTCATAGCCAGAGGTCATGGTGTTTTTGCTTAGCCCCTGTGACCCGCAGGTTTACAGCCTTTACCCTCTGAAAGGCTGCAGGTCCACAATCTGTAAGACGGTAGCCCTCTTCTTTCTGAGGTTCCAGTGCAGGGAGAGCATCGCTTGGTGGTTAGCAGCTGCAAACATGCACTTGACCCGTCTGAGAGAACACAGTGTGCCGGGGAGTCCATGCTGATTCCAGTAGGCAGGGGAGCTCTGAACATCTGGGTCGCACTTTGGAGCCATGGTCCCCAAGACCCAACCATTCACAATCAGTAAGTCAAAGAAAGACCCCACGGAAGGAGTCACCTTCTAATAAAACTATTTGCTTGCTCAGTGATCCTGTGTCATTGATTTTCACCTTCCCCAGAAGTGTTCATTCAGGAGCAGCAGGTGGTGGTGGCCACAGCACAGACGCCTCCCTGCTCAGCTAAGAGAGAATCAAGGGCTGTCCTGGTGCCAAGGCCAACTGTGGCCAGAGAGTCTAAGGATCTTTGTTGGGCAGCTCTTGTCTTAGCAATGGGTTTGCAATGTCTTCAAGAGCTGAGGAGAGGTTTTCTGATCATATTCTCTTATACCTTTCCTCCTAACCAAGGAGGCATGGCCCTGTGAAAGGAAGTGACTCGGAAGTCCTGAGTGCCTCCTGGTAGGTCCTTGCGGACTCAGTGATGTAAATGCAGGGGCGTCAACCAGTGGGACGTCTTGCTTGTGAAAGTTAGGGGCACAGTTACATAATGTAAGAGACATTGCCCAGTTATGCACTGCCATCCAGCAGATTCTGACATGTGCTACAACTGATCTATACACTTCCAAAATGGTGGAAATGTACGTTTCATGATATCTGTATATTACCACAATTTAAAGTAAAAGTTTTAAGGCAACGGAGTGAAAACAAAACCCACAGAATGGAAGAAAACGTTGGAAACCATATGTCTCATAAGGAAGTGGTATGAAAAATATCTAAATACCTCTTGCAACTTAGTTTTAAAAAGTCAAATAACTCTATTTAAATGTGTCAAAGGATCTCAGTATGTTCTTTTTCAAAGTAGATGGACCCGTGGTCAAGAGCATATGAAAATATGCCGGACATTGTTAGTCATCAAGGAAATGCAAATGAGAACCCCAGTTAGATAAGGCTTCACAACCACTAGGATAGCCACAATCAAGAAGGAAAATAATAACAAGTTTTCTTGGGGATATATTTACAACTTTGAACTCTCATACATGGGTGGTAAGAATACAACATGGTGTAGTTAATGTGGGAAAAGGTCTGGGATTTCCTCAAATATACAACATAAAATTCCATATGATCCATCATTGCCAACTCTAGGTACCTACTTTGTGTGTGTGTGTGTGTGTGTGTGTGTGTGTGTGTGTGTATGTGTGTGTGGTAAGACTTAAGGTACTGACTTAGCAAATTTCAGGTATACAAATTATATGTGTATATCAAATCATCATGATTTTATCTTTAAATATAGACAATTTTATTAGTCAATTATATCTCAGTAAAGCTGGGGGCAGTGGAACAGTTTCTAGATGCATTGCATATTTACATGAGGATTTAGTGTGTTCCTTATGACAGTGACAGTAGGAATCAATTGCCTTAGGCATAGCGGTTAACATCTGTGAGGTCTCTAGGGACTTGCGTAAGAACTGATCTAAAATAAATTTCTCCCGGTGTAAAATGTACAGCTGAGACTTTAATGAACATGTGTCACGCCCTGTGGTTAGACTGTTACCAGACAAAGATGTGGTTCTCCCAACCGATGCACATAAAAAGCCAATTATTCCCGCATCAGCCTTTGGGGAAAGAAAACAGCTTATCCTCCGACAATCTGTAAGGAGACAGGAGGCACATGCTGTCAGATCTGCATTGTCGATTCAGGATTTGGGGAAAATTTCAGAGGTTGAGGGAACAAGGTGGCCTGTGGAAATGCTGCCGGGGCAGGTGTGCATTGGAGGCATTTAGCGTTTATGGTAGGTTTGAAACATGACGAGGTTTTAAGCAGTTAGGGCAAGGTGTGGATGGGTTTCAACAGCAGGTCTTCCTGCACGATGGACCCCTCACCTCTGATGAGAGTGTCACTTTCCAGTCCTGGTCGTGTCCCCCTCCTTTAGTTCCATGGGGAGGACAGTGGTGGGTTCTGATGTCGTTTCAGGTCAAGATTTCTTGTGGACGTGGGCTGACGTCATGCTTTGTAGTTTTCTGAAAACCAGCTCTTGATCACTGTGTTGATAAGAGATGGGTCATTTCATGCTGGTTCAAGTGGCCCGTAGTCACAAGACTGAAGAGTCCCTGTACCCAGGGTAGGGCTGTGGGATTCCAACTTCACACCAGAGCCAAGCGCTCTGGGATCCTTTATCTTAAGCACCAAATGAGTGGGGATGGGGAAGGCGTGGGTGGAGGGCTCCCCAGTAGCAAGATTCAAAGATTAAACTGGAGCCTGGCTCTTTGTGACAAATGGTGAAGTCCTATTTAAATGTCTCCAATTCTATACAAGGGGCATAATTCCATGATTGGCTTTGAAGCCTTATGGCAAGCCCTTGAGCCCTAAAGCCCATAAGACCGTCTTGTTTCAGTGTGTCCTTGCCTGGGCCACCCCAGTGTTTTAGACTTATTGCTCCCTTTGGAAACTCAGTCAGGAATTTTCTGTGCACACCTGTGCCCATGTGTTCATAAAGAGCCTGGTGAAAAGAGTAGAGGCAGCCCCAGGGCAGGAGAAAGTTGTGTGTAAATGCAGATGTGCCAGTGAGTCAGGTTCCAGCCAGCAGCCTAGGCGGGTTCCTTGGAGCCCTGTGGCTTCCCCTGCACTGTCACTCATCCATGAGAGGGTGGGGCCTTCCTGACTGTCCAATCAGGGGAGCCCCTGGGGCAGGTGGTTGGGGTGATGCAGTGTATCCACTTGGAGCTCCTTTCTTGTTCCTGTCGTGCTTGGGGTAGATTGTCTCGTGCCCTGAATGGTCCCTGGTGGCTCTGCCACCCTGTCTGTCCTCCTGTGAGCTGCACTGGCCATGGGAGCCATGAGAAGGACTCAGGGACACCGAGGAGACCCAGAAATGATGAGTGTGCTGCCCTGGGGTGAGGAGACGGGGAGGAGGGACTGGTTGGCACTGGCCACAGCAGTTGCCAGCTTGCCCGTGGACAATTCTGGAGTCTGGGGCCCCGAGCCACATGGGGGCTGAGCCGGCAGCCAGGATCCTGAGCATCCTGTCTGTCACTGCATGTGGTGACTTCGGCCCCAGAGTCGCTCTCTGCACACTTCTCCACCCACAGCCTCTGTCTCCACATTTTGTGCTTTGACTCCAGGGATGGCCATTAGGGACAGTTGTGACTCAGTCTCCAGGAGTCGTGTGGGAGGAGCCGCGGTCTGTGGGCTGTGCAGGGCCTCCTTTCTCCCCGCGGGGCATCCGTTTTCTCCTGCGTTTCCACATATTTGGGGAGCAGCCTCTCAAATCCCCTATCCTCTACCCCAGCCTGGCCCTACGCACCACTGGCAGGAAGTCCTTGACTTTTCCGGTCCCCTCCCCCCCCCCCCAGTTCCAAAAGCCCACTTCTTGTCTCTGGTTAACGGCCTGATTGGCGACTATTCATCCGCCCTGGGGTATTTCAAACTGACCCCATATTTTAACTGTGGATCATTTTTTCCTTGAGCCCTAGGTGGTTCTTTTTAAAAGATATGTTTCTTTGGATGTCTTACATTAGAATACGGCAGAAAATACCCGTATGAACTACATTGTATGAAATCCTTGTGCCTCTCGCCACAGGATGTTTCTGGGCACAGATGTCCTTTGGGAAGTCGTTTAGTTGGAGCTTCCACTTAAGAAGCTTTCCTGGGTGTTGTGTCCTTTTGGCATTGCTGCTGCCTTTGTTTGTGACTTGCAAAGATTGATTCCTTATTGATTTCTCCATTGTTCACTAATGGTACATATATTTAATCAATAGAGCTTGGAAGACAGTATGAGATAGTTACAAACGGGCAACAGAGAGGTGAATTTCAGAAAGAAATCAAATATTCCTGTTACATTCCATTCGTTATGAATATCTCTTTCACTTTTTCTTCCCCTGAACGCATGTAGTAAGTTTCCTGAGGGCTGTTCCTTCCTTTTGGGTGTTTTCAAATGAAATGTCAGGGCTCAGACTTGCAGACCACAAGTGGTCAAGTGTGGTTCCTTGCCATGGAAATAGTTCACTACCATCTTATTTTCTGAAAGGAATAGGTATTTTTGGTTTTTCCTTGAAGTAGTCCAAGTGCCTTATAATTTTCTGCCCTATTTTCCATGGAAAGGCTGGGCTTAAGTGATTTTGCTGGGTTCTTGAAACACTGGGTTTGTTTCGTTTAAAATAACGTGACGTTCCAAAGCACCTGGGGATGCTGAGGCCTGCAGTGAAATGGACAAGCTGAGGCCCCCTAGGGCCTGCAGAGGGAAGGCCTTGCAGGCCCAGTTGTCCTTCCTGGGGACCCTCCCCCTGCAGGTGTCTTACTGCTCACACCCCCATGGAAGGAGCCTTTATCCTGAGAGGAGCTGCAGAGCCCTGGAAAGCTGGGGGTGCACGTGCTCATGGCTTGGGGAGTGACGCCCTGTCTGAGGTTGTGGTTGTGATTCCTTAGGCCTAAACATTTTAGACATTGTTTGAGTTTTGCACCCACACTTAGGTGCACTGAGAGTATAATCTGTGCATTGTGAGAAAGGCTGTGAAGATCAGGTGTTCCGTCCTGTGGACAAAGGTTCATGAATTTGGAGTTCATGTGGGTCAGAAGCTTAAACTGCATGCGACTGAGACTTTCCTCACTTATGAGAGTGGGAGCCTGGGGGTGGCAGTGCCTCCATGCTCACAGGAGAGGGAGGGTGCGTGGGGCTCCCAGAGTGTATTCCTGTGGCTGCTCATGTGTCCCCACCCTCCTTCACCAGGGACTGACCCTCTCCAGGGGATCTGTCTCCACTGGGAGAGTTTACACCTCAAGTGTGGGAATAGGGTCCCTTTCTGAGTGTCGGTTTCCTTCTGAACTGCAGGCCAGCAGGCTGCTTCTATGAGGTGATTGGAATATTCCTGTTTCTGTCCTCAGATTCTTTTATCAGTTGAAGATTGCAATTCTCTGATTCTAGTTTCGATTTGCACTTGGGGTTTGAAAATGTACTTTCAGAGATATGATGTGAGCAAGGCAAGAAAATTCTGGAAACCAACATTTTTTCCATTTAAACAAGAGAACGTCAAGATGTGAGATGGGTGTATTGCAGTACTCAGGTGCATTTTCCATGTTTAGGTCAGTTTTGTGTGTCCTTGTCCCTAGAGAACTGTGACATTTAAAACGCTGTACTATTCCTGAGACAAATGAATTGCATTCATTTTCTTATTTATGTGAGTGTGTGAGAGGAAGATTGTCCCTGAGCTACTGTCTGTGCCCATCTTCCTCCGTTTTTTGTGGGATGCTGCCAGTTCATGGCTTGATGAGCAGTGGTCGCTCCACACCTGGGATCCAAACATCCGAACCCCAGGGCACTGAAGCAGAGCAAAGTGAACTTAAGCACTATGCCGCCAGGCCAGCCCTGAATGCTGTTTTAATAGGTCTAGGGAAAAGGCAGTTGAATTTCTGTTTTCATTGATCTGAGAAATCAGGTCGAAGCTTGTGTAAATCTTTGGAATTCCTAGTTTACTCAGGGCTTAATTGCAAACCCCTGAGGTATTATAATATGCTACTCTTTCCTAAAAATGTTCCCTGGGTAAATATAGTGGAGGCAGAAACCAAAAGCCCCTTGTCTTTGTTGTTAGAAAGAGATTGGTAAATTTTTTATGTTTTACAGTTTTATGTCCATTAGTGTTTAAAGGATTGACTGTTGGAATGGTTTCCTATGTAGAAATGTTAAAACTGAAAGTTATTTAAAAATGGTGGTCAAACATAGGAAAATATGGCATATATAAATCTCTCCTTATTTTATTTTGTGTTTTTGAGGAAGATGCGCCCTGAGCTAAGATCTGTGCTCATCTTCCTCTATTTTATATGTGGGACGCCTGCCTCAGCCTGGCGTGGTAAGAGGTGCGAAGGTTCACGACCAGGATCCAAACTGGTGAAGCCCAGGCCTCTGAAGCAGAGCACATGCCCTTAACCACTGTAGCACTGGGCCAGCCCGTGTCTCCGCTTATTTTAAGTAAATAGTACGTGGGAAGGTTTAAAAAGTTCGTAAGAGGAAACTGACTGAAGGAGACTCCCTGCCTGCAGTCCTGCCCCACTCCTCTGCTCTGACTATAGCCTCCCTACATGACCAGTTTTGCTCACTGCTTCACCATCCTGTTAGTGTTTCTTTCTTTTTTTTTTTTTATTAAGGTTATAAAAGTTAACCTCCTTGTGAAATTACAGTTGTACATTATTATTAGTCATGTTGTAGGTACACCACTTCACGCCTAGTGCCCTCCCCCCACGCCCCTTTCCCCTGGCAACCACCGATCAGTTCTCTTTGTCTATATGTTAACTACCACCTATGAGTGGAGTCATACAGAGTTCATCTTTCTCTGTCTGGCTTATTTGACTCAACACAATACTCTCAAGGTCTATCCATGTTGTTGTGAATGGGACAACTTTGTCCTTTTTTTGGCTGAGTAGTATTCCATTGTATATATATATACCACAACTTCTTTATCCATCATCAGTTGCTGGGCACTTAGGTTGGTTCCATGACTTGGCTATTGTGAATAATGCTGCAGTGCAGATAGGCGTGCGTAGAGCTTCTGAAATTGCTGATTTCGGGTTCTTAGGATATATACCCGGTAGTGGGATGGCTGGGTCTTAAGGTATTTCTATTCTTAACTCTTTGAGGAATCTCCATACTGTTTTCCATAGTGGCTGCACCAGTTTGCATCCCCACCAATAGTGTATGAGGGTTCCCTTTTCTCCACAGCCTCTCCAACATTTGTCACTCTTGGTTTTGGATATTTTTGCCATTCTAACAGGTGTAAGGTGATATCTTAGTGTAGTTTTGATTTGCATTTCCCTGATGATTAGCGATGATGAGCACCTTTTCATGTGTCTATTGGCCATCTGTATATCTTCTTTGGAGAAATGTCTGTTCATGTCCCCTGCCCATTTTGTAATTGGGTTATTTAATTTTTTATTGTTGAGTTGTGTTAGTTCTTTGTGTATTATGGAGAACTTGTGAATATTTTTTCCCACTTAGTGGGCTGTTTTTTTTGTTTGTTTCAATCCTGTTTTCCCTTGCCTTGAAGAAGCTCTTTAGCCTGATGAAGTCCCATTTGTTTATTCTTTCTATTGTTTCCCTCATGTGAGGGGTTATGGTGTCCGAAAAATTTCTTTTGAAGCTGATGTCAAAGAGTGTGCTGCCGATATTCTCTTCCAGCAGACTTATTGTTTCAGGCCTAATCTTTAGGTCTTTGATCCATTTTGAGTTTATTTTAGTCAATGGTGAAAAAGAATGGTTGGTTTTCATTCTTTTACATGTGGCTGTCCAGTTTTCCCAGCACCATTTGTTGGAGAGACTTTCTTTTCTCCATTGTAGGCCCTCAGCTCCTTTGTCAAAGATTTGCTGTCCATAGATGTGTGGTTTTATTTCTGGGCTTTCAATTCTGTTCCAATGCTCTGTGGACCTGTTTTTGTACCAGTACCATGCTGTTTTGATTACTGTGGCTTTGTGGTATGTTTTGAAGTCAGGGATTGTGATGCCTCCAGCTTTGTTCTTATTTCTGAGGATTGCTTTAGCAATTCAGGGTCTTTCGTTGCCCCATATGAAGTTTAGGATTCTTTGTTCAATTTCTGTAAAGAATGACATTGGAATTCTGATTGGGATAGCATTGAATCTGTAGATTGCTTTAGGTAGTATGGACATTTTAACTATGTTTATTCTTCCAATCCATGTACATGGAATGTCTTTCCATCTCTTTATGTCGTCGACGATTTCTTTCAAGAAGGTCTTGTAGTTTTCATTGTATAGATCTTTCACTTCCTTGATTAAATTTATCCCAAGGTATTTTATTCTTTTTGTCACGATCGTGAATGGGATTGAGTTCTTGAGATCTTTTTCTGTTAGTTCATTGTTAGCATATAGAAATGCTACTGATTTATGTATGTTGATTTTATACCCTGCAACTTTGCTGTAGTTGTTGATTGTTTCTAGTAGTTTTTATATGGATTCTTTGGGGTTTTCTATATATAAGATCATGTCGTCTGCAAACAGCGAGAGTTTTACTTCTTCGTTGCCTGTTTGGATTCCTTTTATTTCTTTTTCCTGCTGAATTGCTCTGGCCAACACCTCCAGTACTATGTTGAATAAGAGTGGTGAAAGTGGGCACCCTTGTCTTGTTCCTGTTCTGAGAGGGATGGATTTCAGTTTTTGTCCATTGAGTATGATGTTGGCTGTGGGTTTGTCATATATGGTCTTTATTATGTTGAGGTACTTTCCTTCTATACCCATTTTATTGAGGGTTTTTATCATAAATGGATGTTGGATCTTGTTGAATGCTTTCTCTGCATCTATTGAGATGATCATGTGGTTTTTGTGTCTCATATTGTTAATGTAGTGTATCACGTTGATTGACTTGCGGATGTTGAAGCATCCCTGTGTCCCTGGTATAAATCCAACTTGGTCATGGTGTATAATCTTTTTGATATATTGCTGTGTTCGGTTTGCCAAAATTTTGTTGAGGATTTTTGCATCTATATTCATCAGTGATATCGGCCTGTAGTTTTCCTTCTTTGTGTTGTCCTTGTCAGGTTTGGGGATAAGGGTGATGTTGGCTTCATAGAATGTATTAGGGAGTGCTCCATCTTCCTCTATTTTCTGGAACAGTTTGAGAAGGATAGGTATTAAATCTTCTTTGAATGTTTGGTAGAATTCTCCAGAGAAGCTGTCTGGTCCTGGACTCTTATTTTTGGGGAGGTTTTTGATTACTGTTTCTATTTCTTTACTTGTGATTGGTCTATTCAGATTCTCTATTTCTTCCTGATTCAGTTTGAGTAGGTTGTATGAGTCTAGGAATTCATCCATTCCTTCTAGGTTGTTCAATTTGTTGGCATATAGTTTTTCATAGTATTCTCTTATGATCCTTTGTATTTCTTTGGTATCTGTTGTGATTTCTCCTCTCTCGTTACTAATTTTATTTATTTGAGATTTCTCTCTCTTTTTTTAAGTGAGTTTGGGTAAGGGTTTGTCGATTTTGTTAATTTTTTCGAAGAACCAACTCTTTGTTTCATTGATTCTTTCTACTGTCTTTTTTGTTTCAATATCATTTATTTCTGCTCTAATTTTTATTATTTCCCTCCTTCTACTGACTTTGGGATTTGTTTGTTCATCTTCTTCTAATGCCATTAGGTGTCGTTTGAGGTTGTTTATGTAAGATTTTTCTTGCTTATTGAGGTGAGCCTTATTGCAATGAATTTTCCTCTTAGGACTACCTTTGCTGCGTTCCAAATAATTTGGTACAGTGTGTTTTCATTTTCATTTGTCTTCTGACAATATTTGATTTCTTCTTTAATTTCTTCAATAATCCATTGTTTGTTCAGTAGCACGTTGTTTAGTCTCCACATTTTTTGCCCTTTCCCAGCTTTATTCTTGTAGTTGATTTCTAGTTTCATAGCATTGTGATCAGAAAAGATGCTTGATATTATTTCAACCCTCTTGAACTTATTGATGCTTGCTTTGTTAGCCAAGATATGGTCTATCCTTGAGAATGTTCCATGCGTGCTTGAGAAGAATGTGTAACCTGCTGTTTTTGGATGAAGTGTCCTATATATATCTATTAGGTCCCTCTGATCTAATTTTTCATTTAATTCTATAATTTCCTTGTTGATTTTCTGTCTGGATGTTCTGTCCATTGGTGTTAATGGGATGTTGAGATCCCCTACTATTATTGTATTGCTGTTGATGGCTACTTTTAGTTTTGTTAAGAGTTTCTTCATGAATTTTGGTGCTCCTGTGTTAGGTGCGTATATATTTATGACTGTTATGTCATCTTGGTGAAGCATCCCTTTTATCATTGTATACTGCCCCTCTTTGTCTTTCGTTACCTGTTTTGCTTTGAAGTCTACTTTGTCTGATATAAGTATGGCAACACCTGCTTTCTTTTGTTCATTATTGGCTTGGAGTATTGTCTTCCACCCCTTCACTCTGAGTCTGTGTTTGTCTTTGGGGCTGAGGTGTGTTTCCTGGAGGCAGCATATTGTTGGATCTTGTTCTTTGATCCATCCTGCCACTCTGTGACTTTTGATTGGAGAATTCAATCCATTCACGTTTAGTGTGATTATTGAAACTTGGGGGCCTACTATTGCAATTTTATCACTTGCTTTACAGGTCTTTTGCATTTTGTCCTGATGGAGAGCTGTTACTTTGTGTTATTGTCCTTCTGCTTGTCTCCTTTGTTCTACATTTTGTAACCCCTTTCCTTATTTCGATTTTTCAGGAATGAGTTTCTTCCCTGAGCAATTCTTGAAGAGGAGGTTTTGTGGTGATGAACTCCCTTAACTTTTGTTCATCTTGGAAAGTTTTTATTTCTCCATCGTATTTGAAGGATATTTTTGCTGGGTAGAGAATTCTTGGCTGCAAGTTTCTATCCTTCAGAGTTTTGAATATTTCATTCCAATCTCTTCTAGCCTGTAACGTCTCTCCTGAGAAATCTGCTGATAGCCTTATGGGGTTTCCTTTGTAAGTTATTTTCTTCTGCCTGGCTGCCCTTAGTATTTTCTCTTTGTCGTTGACTTTTGCTAGTTTCACTACTATATGTCTTGGGGTTGGTCTTCGTGCGTTAATAAAGTTTGGAGATCTATTGGCTTCTGTGACATGAAGTTCCATCTCTCTTCTCAAGTTTGGAAAGTTCTCAGCTATTATTTCTTTGAACAGGCCTTCTGCCCCCTTCTCCTTCTCTTCTCCCTCTGGTATACCTATAATCCTTATGTTGCATCTCCTCATTGAGTCGGATAATTCTGAGAGAGTTTCTTCATTTCTTTAGTCTTAATTCTCTCTCCTCCTCTGCCTGCAGCATTTCTATATTCCTATCCTCCAAATTGCTAGTTCTGTCCTCCATATTATCGACCCTACTCTTCAGAGAGTCCAGATTTTTCTTAATCTCCTCCATTGTGTTCTTCATCTCCAGTATTTCTAATTGGTTCTTCCTTATGGTGCCAAGCTCTTTTGTGACATAGCTCCTGAACTCATTGAGTTGTCTATCTGAATTCTCTTTTAGGTCATTGAGTTTTTTCATAATGGAAGTTTTGAGATCATTGTCATTTAGGTTGTAGATTTCATTGTCTTTGAGATTGTTTTCTGGATGCTTATGATTTTCCTTCTGTTCTGGAGATTTAATATATTTTTTCATACTGCTTGATGGCGTGGGTTTGTGCCTCCGCATAGAGATAGAGTTTAGTCGCTGCTTCCACTTGTTGCGACTGGTGTGTGTGTGGGGGCAGCTGTTTAGACTGCCCCAACCAGGAACCCTGTCAGCTGTTACTGACTGGGTCAGGACCCCTCCTCATAGTCACAGTGGTCCTGTGGGGTCCCTTGTCGGTTGTGGGGGCAATCGCAAGGGGGCCTCAGGCTGCTGGTGCCTACTGCTGCAGCCCACCTAGACGTGCTCCCTCATTGTGGTCTGCAGCAGTGTTGTGGGCTTTCCCATCAGCCAGGAGCAGGATCACCTATAATCTCCGATTTGTCCCTAACAGAGCCCACCAGATCACACTTGTCCACGTAAGTCCCAGCAGAGCTATGGGTATCTTCTGCAGTCTGTCATTAGCTCACTTAGCTGTGCTGCTTTTGCCCCAGGGCCTTCCTGCCTGCGATTGCCAGTTGGGACCTTTCCACTAATGCTGTGCAGAGGCTTTCACTGAGGCTGCTGTAAGAACCTGGAGTTCCCGCCTGGGCTACGTAGTTGTTTCACCAGAGCTGTACTCTGCCCCACTTTACTCTCATGGGATCTCTGGGAGCCCCTTGCCTCGTCTGGGACATGGCCAGAGTCCGTAGGCCTGGCGGTGGCTTGTAATCTGCTGCCTTGTGGGGAATTCTGCTCTAGGGAGCTTCCTGGTGTTCTGAATGCTGTACGGGGCCGCCCTGCCTATGGCGAACAGAGGCCCTCCCTGCTGGGGGGGGTGTGGGACCCTGGAGCAAACCCCTGGGGCGCCGAGCCAGCTGTTGGAGCTTCACCCAGTCCCCAGGCACATCCATGGGAAGTCCGGGCACCCCCTGTACTGACCCGTGCGCAGGAGACCGTGAGCCCAGCAGCATCTTGTGGCCTGGAGCCGCCCCGGGGGATCCGCCCACCAGGAGCTTTCCTTTTTCTTGGATTCTGGGCATAGCCTCCCTGTCCATGGCGAGCAGAGGCTTTCCCTGCCGGGGAGATGCGGAACCCCGGAGCCTTCCCCACACCGCAGAGCCAGTTGCTGGAGCTCAAAACGTGTCCCCAAGCACTTCTACGGGAAGTCAGGGTGCCCCCTGTACCGAGCCGTGCGCCAGAGACCGTGAGCTCGGTGGCAGTTTGCGGTCTGGTGCTGTGCCGGGCCCGCCAGAGGCTTCTCTTTGTTCTGGCTTCTGGGTGGGGCCTCCCTGCTAATGCTATGGTGGAGTCTGTTGGAAGGGAGCCTCCTGCAGGAACTAGGCTGTCCAGGGGTTGGGGGTTGGGGGTCGGAGAGCTTTCACCTATTTCCACCTCCTCCTGGGGGGAAAGTCTGTCCGCATTCCGATGTGTAGTAGCACGAGACTTTTAGGCATCTTGAGATGCTATCTGGATATCCTTTGTTAACAGGTGAATGTCCAATTAGTTGTAGATTCGACGGGGGAGAGAAAAGAAGACCTCTCACTCTGCCATCTTGGTCCTGCCCCCTGTTAGTGTTTCTTTATATAAAAACAACCAGGCGCGAGTGCCTATTTGTGTCCCCCAAGTTTGTTCTTGTAATGAATGGGAGGGTTTGCTGCTGATGATGTTTGATGACTGAACACTTAAGCCTTGCCCTCTGTTTTCCCCTGGGCCTTCTTACCTGGACAGGTTGATGAGAAAGCCTGGAGGCTCCTGCACTGTGGGCTGCTGCTTGCTGGGCAGCCCCTCCTGGGTGCGGGGCTGCCCTGTGTTGCACTGTTGACCCCACCAAGCCTGGGTTGTAACTGCAGAGAACTCCAAGTTGTCAGTTTTGGAAATTCCTGTCCTCTGAGAGCAGGAGTCTGGGAATCTGGCCCTCCTTAATGTGATCTTCTGTCAGTGTCTTGGGTGAGACCTGTGTGTGTGTTGAGAGTGAAGGTGAGAGTGAGGCTGGAGTTGCCTTGACATTAGGGGGAGTGTGCAGTTATGAGGATGATTGTACCCTGTCACTGAGCTGAGCCCATCCGATGGTCACTCCTTCAAGAGCAATTATTTCAGAGAGAAAGAAGGGCCAGGAAAGTGCAGCCAGTGGGAAGCAAGATTGCAGAGGGCTCCCCTGGGCCCCTAAGTCACTCTGCTGCACTTAGGGGCAGAGATTGCAACAAAGACCCTGACTCTCTGGGTTATAGTGGACAACACCCCTGTCTGACTTTGTCAGAGCAAACGGATTGGTTCAAAGCAACTTAAGCCCAGGCACTTGAACTCTATAAAGCAACCAGTTGTCTTGCCCCTTTGTGGGAAGAGAACTCTGGAAACCTCTTGACTCAGAGATCCCCAAAATAGAAGTCAGAGTCACACTTGTGTGTACACTAATAGGTCTGCAACACCAGGACACTCGTCAACCACCTTGCGGTTCTGCCACTCCTGATAGTGACCATGGCACTTCTCAGAGGATCCAGTGCTGTGCTGCCCAACAAGGCATTCAATGGAAGTTTCCCCTCCCCTGTGGGTCTCAGGCTCCTAGAGCACAGACTGGCTTCCTGAGATCAGTTGAAGTCATGGCACAACTAGAAGGACCTGTGACTAGAATATACAACCATGTATTGGGGGCTTTTGGGAGAAGAAGAAAAACAGATTGGCAACAGATGTTAGCTCAGGGCCCATCTTGAAAAAAGAATAACTTGAAGTCAGTTGAATGGGAGATGTCATGTTTCAGTAAAAAAGGAGTGAATTGTAATGAGTCTGTCTTTATCATTTTTTTAAAAGAGCAACGGTTTTAAGTTTACAGAAAAATTGATTAGAATTGACAGTTTCCACATAACCCTTCTCTCGGCATCCGCACCGTTTGCACTTTTTCACATCGGGTATCACTGTGGTACGTTTCTTAGAATTTCCAAGCCCATATGGACGCATTACAGTTCACAGTGCACATTAGCACTGACTCTGTGTGTTACACACTGTGTGGGTTTTGGCAAATGTGTAATGACGTGTCCCCATCATTTCTGTGTCATAGAGTGTAGTTTCACTTCCCTGAAACTCCCCTGTTCTCCACCCATGGACTCATGCCTCCCTCCAGCCCCCCAAATCCTTCACACGTAGAGATCTTTGTAGTGCCTCATACTTTTGTCTTCTTGAGAATGTGATACACTTGGAATCATACACTACATAGCCTTGTTACATTGGCTTCTTTACTTAATAATAGACTTTTAAGGTCCCTTCATGTGTTTTCATGGCTTGATTGATACCTCACTTCTTTTTATCATTGGACGGTGTTTCATTGTTTGGATGCACCACTGATTGACTGTTCGATACTTGAAGGACATGTTGTTGCAAATTCTAACTCTTGCCAATTATGAGTAAAGTGCTTCTAAACATCCTTATGGGGCCAGTCCAGTGGCGCAGCAGGTAAGTTCACACGGTCTGGGGTTCGCTTGTTCAGATCCTGGGTGCAGACGTGGCACCGCTTGGCAAGCCATGCTGTGGCAGGTGTCCCAAATATAAAGTAGAGGAAGATGGGCATGGATGTTAGCTCAGGGCCAGGCTTCCCCAGCAGAAAGAGGAGGATTGGAATTTTTTAACTCACAGCTAATCTTCCTGGAAACAAACAAACCAACAAAACACATTCTTATGTAGGTTTTGTGCTAACATAAGGTTTCAACTCATTTGGCAAAATACCACGGAGCGTGATTGCTGGCTGTTACTCTATGTAGTGACAGTGTATTTTATTCTGAAAGGAGGTTCCTGTCTTCCAGTGTGGGTGTTCCAAATCCCGTTTCCACCCGCGATGAGCTAGGATTCCCTGTGGCTTTGGATCTTCACCGATATTTGCTGTTTGGAATATTTTGAATTTTACCCTTTTAATAAGTGTTTTGTGATCCCCATTGTTGTTTTCGCAGTTTCCTAATGACATTTCATGTGGAACATGTTTCATATTGCTTATTTCCCATCTAGATCTGTTCTTCAGTGAGCTGTCTGCAGATCTTTTGCCCATTTCTTAATTGCTTGTTTTTCCTCTGTTACGGTTTAAGACTTCTTTGCATATTTCAGATACCCGTCATTTATCCAACAGTATTTTACACAGATTTTCTCTTACTCTGAATTGTGTTGATCTTCTCTTTACACCATCTTTCTCAGAGTAGGAGTTTTTCCTTTTAATTAAGTAAAATTTCTCGTTTTCTTTTGTGGACCTTGCCTTTTGGTTTTCTATGTGAAAATTCATCAGCAAAGACAACGTCATCCAGATTTTCTTCTGTGTCCTCTTGTAGGAGTTTATTCCTTTGGCATTTTACATTCAGATGTGTGGTGTGTTTTGACTTTGTTCTCATGAAAAGTGTGAGGCCTGTGACTACATTTGTTTTGTGTGTGTGTATTTGCACGGGCATATCCATTATTTCTACCACTGTTTGTTTAAAATACGTTCTTTTTCATTGGAATCTCCTTTCCTTCTTTGTCAAGGCTCCGTTGACTCTATTCATGTGGGTCTAGAAGGAAAGCAGTTAACTCACACATCCTGCAAACTTGCTATGCTCTCATTAATGCCAGGAGTCATTTCTGTCATTGTGAATTCTTCCAGTTGTTGCATGGAAACAATCATTATCATATGCAACAAATGCCATGAATTTAGCTACAGGATTTGTGAAGATGTTCTTTCTCAAGAAGTGGAGGGGCTGACCTGGTGGCGCAGCGGTTAAGTTTGCATGTTCCGCTTCTGCAGCCCGGGGTTCCCCATTTTGGATCCCGGGTGCAGACATGGCACTGCTTCACGAGCCATCCTGTGGTAGGCATCCCACATACAAAGTGGAGGAAGATGGGCACATATGTTAGGTCAGGGCAGTCTGCCTTAGCAAAAGAGCAGGATTCGCAGCAAATGTTAAATCAGGGCTGATCTTCCTCAAAAAAAAAAAAAAGTTTCCCTCTATTACTAGTGTATCATAAATGGATGTTGCATTTTATCAAGTCTTATTTTATATTCCTTTCCCCTCCTTTCCTTTCTGATACTGGTGATTTCTGTCTTCCCTCTTCTCTTTGTTATGTTGACTAGATATTTATCAACTTTATTGGTCTTGTGAAACAAGCAGCTTATTTCTTTTCATTTTCTCCATTGATTTTGCACAATGATGTTCATTTCCTTCCTAATTTTTTTTTTTTTTTGAGGAAGATTAGCCCTGAGCTTACTACTGCCAATCCTCTTTTTGCTGAGGAAGACTGGCCTTGAGCTAACATCTGTGCCCATCTTCCTGTACTTTATGCATGGGACGCCTACCACAGCATGGCACAGATGAGCATTGTGTACAGTAGAAAGCGAGTTTGTGATGATCATAACATAGAATAAATGGTTGGAGATAATAGAATCCCATGTTACCTTCGTAGAATTGGCGTATAGATACCCAGTGCTATCAGCCTTATGCATCCTGCCCTATACACATTTATGGTGTTTTAGGACTCATTGGCCATTGAGGACGTGGCTGTGAACTTCACCCCAGAGGAGTGGGCTTTACTGGATCCTTCACAGAAGAAACTCTACAGAGATGTGATGTGGGAAACCTTCAGGCACCTGGCCTCAGTAGGTAAGAACGAGGACATTCCTTCACTGCATCAATGAGAGAACAAGTGCTGCTTGCCCATCAAGAGTGTTCTAAGGGCCTGGCCTGGTGGCGAGGTGGTTAAGTTCGCACATTCTACTTCGGTGGCCTGGGGTTCACCAGTTCAGATCCCAGGTGTGGAGATTCCACCGCTTGGCAAGTCATGCTGAGGTAGACGTCCCACTTACAAAGTAGAGGGAGATGGGCTCGGATGTTAGCTGAGGCCCAGTCTTCCTCAGCAAAAAGAGGAGGATTGACAGCACTTGTTAGCTGAGGGCTAATCTTCCTCACAAAAGACAAAAAGAGTGTTGTGAGATGTAGAAGGTGGAAAGAGCAGGTTACTAAATACAGTAGACATGGCCATAGATTATCAAATACTTAGAATCTACAACTGTTTTCTATAATTTCTAATATTTGGAATAAACTTTCTGGGTCTGCGTTTCAGGAATAACGTGGGAAGATCATGATATTAAAGATCAGTGCAAAGACAAGGGGACAAAACTACGGTGAGTGACACAGTAGAAATCTCTGTCTCATGTATGATTACTTGTACGTTAAGAAATTTTTTTTAAAACAGAGAAAACAAATAATGCTTGCTTCAAATTTAGATATTCTTAGAACATTTTCACCAAGTATACTTTCTGAAATGTGATGTAGAGGTTCACTTTTTGCACTTAGAAATAGTATTAGTGAACCCTGTCTATGAATATCACTGTTTGGATAATAACAAGGGTGAAGTCCTCTTGCAGAAAATTCAGTATATTTCATTTCAGAGAATTCAGAGAAGGAAGAAAACATGAACATTCCCTATAAATCATAATAAACGTAAAATCCTTAATATAGAAATGACTAACAATGTGCTTCTCGTTTGTACAGAAAGCATATGGTAGGGAGACTCTGTCAAAGTGAAGGGGGTGGTCAGTGTGGAGAAAACTTCAGCCTTCTTCCAAATCTCAGACGGAACAAGCAAACTACAGGAGCTAAACCATGGGGATGCAGCTCATGTGGAAGAGTCTTCACACATCATTCATTGCTGAAAATGCACATTAGACATCACACTGAACATAAAACATATGACTGTCAAAAATATGAAGAGAAGCCATATAAATGTCAGGAATGTGGGAAAGACTTCACTTATCTCACTTTACTTCAAACACATGAAATAACTCACACTGGAGAGAGACCCTATGAATGTAAAAAATGTGGTGAAGCGTTTACTTCTTACAGTTCTCTTCGAATACATGGAAGAATTCATACTGGAGAGAAACGCTTTGAATGTAAGAAATGCAGTAAAGCGTTTACTTCCTCCAGTTGTCTTCAAATACATGTAAGAACTCATGCTGGAGAGAAGCCCTTTAAATGTAACATATGTGGTAAAGCCTTCATTTCTACCATTTGTCTCTCAACACATGGAAGAACTCACACTGGAGGGAAACCCTACAATTGTAAAAAAGGCGGTAAATCATTCAGTTTTTCCAGTTCTCTTCAAAGACATGGAAGAAGTCATACTGAAGAGAAACCCTACACATGTAAAAAATGCGATAAAGCATTCACTTCTTCAAGTTCTCTTCGAATACATGAAAGAAATCACACTGGAGAGAAGCTGTTTAAATGTAAAATATGTGGTAAAGCCTTCATTTCTACCTTTTGTCTCTCATCACATGGAAGAACTCACACTGGAGGGAAAGCTTACAAATGTAAAAAATGTGGTAAAGCCTTTACTTCTTCCAGTTATCTTCGAGTACATGGAAGAATTCATACTGGAGAGAAACCCTATGAATGTAAGAAATGCAGTAAAGCATTCACTTCTTCCACCTATCTTCGAATACATGAACGAACTCACACTGGAGAAAAGCCATTTAAATGTAAAATATGTGGTAAAGACTTCATTTCTACGCTTTGTCTCTCAAGACATGGAAGAACTCACACTGCAGGGAAACCCTACGAATGTGAAAAATGTGGTAAATCATTCTCTTCTTCCCGTTCTCTTCGACTCCATGAAAGAACTCACACTGGAGAGAAACCCTTTCAATGTGAAATATGTGGTAAAGCGTTCAGTTATACCAGTTATCTTTCAAGACATAAAAGAACTCACACAGGAGCAAAACCCTACAAATGTGAAAAATGCAGTAAAGCATTCACTTCTTCCAGGTATCTTCAAATACATGGAAGAATTCATACTGGAGAGAAACCCTATGAATGTAAAAGGTGCAGTAAAGCGTTCACTTTTTCCGGTTGTCTTCGAATACATGAACGAACTCACACTGGCGAAAAGCCCTTTAAATGTAAAATATGTGGTAAAGCCTTCATTTCTACCAATTGTCTCTCAACACATGAAAGAACTCACACTGGAGGGAAACACTACAAATGTGAAAAATGTGGTAAAGCATTCACTTCTTCCAGTTATCTTCAAATTCATGGAAGATTTCATACTGGAGAGAAACCCTATGAATGTAAAACATGCAATATAGCATTCACTTCTTCCATTTATCTTCAAAGACATGAAAGAACTCACACCGGAGAGAAACCCTTTCAATGTGAAATATGTGGTAAAGCGTTCAGTTATACCAGTTATCTTTCGAAACATAAAAGAACCCATACTGCAGAGAAACCCTATGAATGTAAAAGATGCGGTAAAGCATTCACTTCTTCCAGTTATCTTCCAATACATGAAAGAACTCACACTGGAGAGAAACCATTTGAATGTAAACAGTGCAGTAAAGCATTCACTTTTTCCAAATCTCTTCGAGTCCATGAAAGAACTCACACTGCAGAGAAACGCTCTGAAAGTAAAATATGCAATAAAGTCTTCACTGCTTCCAGTTCTCTTCAGGTCCATGAAAGAAGTCACAGTGGAGAGAAAGCCTCATGAATGTCAGGAAAGTGAGACAGGCTTTACTTCTCATGCAGCCTTTTGAGGATATGCACAAATGCACACGAGAGGATAATCCATGTAGACATAAACAAGTTGGGAAAGACTTTTGTCATCCCAGTTCTTCCTGAAGGCATGAAAGGACTCACTTGATAAAAACGTCTTGAATGTAAACAGCATGAGAAAGACTTCAATTGGCCTACATCCTTCTATGTGAAACTCCCACCAAAAAGAAATGTAAATGTAAGTCATGTGAGAAAGCTTCATGGAAATTAATTTGTATATGAGGTTGTGGAAAACTTTCAACATGAAAGAGTTGTTGTAAAATAAATAGATTGTATCTATCAAGCCTTTCTTAAAGTGCCACATTGGACTGTGCATTTCTATTAATTTACTTCAGAAATGAATATTGAGGGGCTGGTCCCGTGGCCGAGTGGTTAAGTTCGCGTGCTCTGCTGCAGGCGGCCCATTGTTCCATTGGTTTGAATCCTGGGCACGGATATGGCACTGCTCATCAAACCACGCTGAGGCAGCCTCCCCCATGCCACAACAGGGCGGCCCACAAGCAAGAATATACAACTATCTACCAGGGGGCTCTGGGGACAGAAAGGAAAAAGTAAAATCTTTGAAAAAAATATATTAAAAAAAGAAATGAATATTGAGGTGAGATGAGTCTGCTAGTCATCCTTCATAAATAGTAAATAAGATTCATAGGTAGTGCTTTTCCCTTAAATCAGTTAATAATATTTTATCTTTAGTTTTTTTTTAACAATGTTTTAATTGTTCTATGTTAGAGGGCTACTGAAAAGTGGCACTTTGTATTTGTTGTGATTTTCTTACTGGCCTTGTATTAGAGTTCCTGCATGTGCCTAATTCATTGTACACATTGTCCATGTTTTAGAGAAAGCTCCTTTTTGGGGATGGTGGGTGGAGGAGCCTGTTTTTATTTTCTGTACTATTAAACAGTTCGAAAAAAATTTGTGTGGCAAGTTTATCCAAGAGTGTACTTCCTGTGAATTCTGTGCTAGTGAGCACATTTTCCTGCTTCACATGGCATCTCCAATGGGACATAAAAAGAACACCCTGTGAGTTTGTTTCTCTGCTTCCTGTGCAGCGGCTGCCTTCACCCAGCTCTTCCGTGTGAGAACAATCACCTTTCTCACATGGAGAAGACTCTGTGTTTCCTGTTACTTGTAGGTTGAATGCATTCTGTCGATATGTTCTCACTAACCTTTGAGTGTACGTCAATAAGACTGACCATCAGTTTGGGAAATGAGCACTTCTCTAGTTGTTTCATTGATGTATTTTATCAACTGATCCAGTCCATTCTATGTTAATAAATATTAGTGTGGATTTCATTTTTACAGAGTATTAATGTCCATTTTTGATCATGGATTTTCAGATATATTTTGTAATGTCCTTCATTTCATCATTATCCATTTTGAGTCAATTTTATCATGTGCAGAGCAATTCAGGGATTTCTTCCCCAGGCAAACTATTTCTTATTGTTTGACAGTTACAGTTATTGTCATGAAAAGAATTCCTCATTAATTTTTAAGCCAAAAGTTAACAATCAGGTTTTTTTTCAGTGCCCTCTTCCAGTGACCTGCAGGATTGCGCCTGCAGTCAGAGAGGGGTGTCAGGAATTCTAGTAAGAATGACCACAGACCTAAAGCACCTTGAGGTGTAGCGGTAACGGTGCTCAAAGGACTTCTCACAAGATTCTGGCCTGTGTTTGTGGGTTGGACTGCTATTCAAGGAGGCAGATTATTTTCTGTCTTCAGTGATGTGAAGAGGTAAACTTAATTCTATCTTTTGTAAACTTTTTGCTTTGTGAACCGAATCATTGTTTTCTCGAAGGCAAAAACAATAGATTGAAGGAAAGTTAACGTTTAAGAAGTTGCAGTCCGTCATTTTAGTAAGAACAAGGACAAGAGTCATTTTTAGGATTTGGGCTTTTATCCTTTATCATTTTTACCTCTATGGTCACAAAATACTGTTAGTTTTGTCTTGGAAACTGTGTACTTTTAATGACCAAGCTATCAGACCCTTTTCTCTTCAGCAGGGTAAGACTGGCCTTGCAGTGGATGCAGCCAGCTCCTGGTCCTCTGGAACAGCTTTGCCTTTCCTACTTATAGTCAAAACACCAATGTATTTCCTATGGTGTATTGCACACTCTTTACTATGAAGTATCTCATTTAAATAGATAAATTCTCTTTTTGGTATCCTACATAACATTTTCAATATGTCCTTTAGACTCAGCTGAGGCCTTTTAGTTTAGGGATATTGTGAGACAGTGCAAACCCAGCCAGGGAAATAGGACCATTGTGCCACTCTGAAGCCTTTCCTTCTCCGAGACTGTGTTCTTTCTGGTACCGTTTCAGCATCCACCACAAGCCATGCAGCGTGGAGCCCAGGTAGCTGATCACAGGTTTCCTTTCCATATGCTTAGATGTACGGCACATGAAGTGGAAACTTGGGGAGAAGGAGTAACAGCTTCAAGGTTTAAAACAGCAAGGGGAACAGAATGTTTCCCCTTTTTTTAGTGTAAACTTATGAATTGGAGGGGTTTCATTCCAATGGACACCACAGAATTGTTCTTTTGAGGTGATGGGTTGTTTTTCATCTTTTGGTGGCAGTATTCCTATACATTTGTGAAAACTCATGAGACCACCTGAAGAATATTTTATGTATCTTTAGATATGTATTATGTATGATTACTGGAAAATGAATAGTACAATTGCTTTCACGTGATAGAAGAGTGTGAAGGTCTCCTGAACCTGCATTTTAATCTGTTCAGATCTTTCCACCACTGTGGGGTCCTTCTCAGGAAGGTTGCAGGACTGACAACAAGAACTCAGTCCTCAACAGGCCTGTTTTGCAACCCTGTCGTCATTATGAAAACACCCCCTTGGGTTGCACCTGCCCTTAGCTCATACACATAACAGGAGTGACGTGAAAGTGCTCCCAGACTCTGTCTTTGAGTGTAAATCAGGTTCATTGACAGGTCTTTGGAAATACCACGGTCTAAAACATGAAAGTGTATCCCAAGCAGAAGCTGCCTGGGACATCCTTATTCACGTGCAGCATCATCAGATCTCACTGCCATCCATAGACCATCTCCAGCTCTTCATTTCCCCACTCAAGCCTACTCTGTGTCTGCTCACTTGGAAAAATCTTTAGAAATCCACACATGTCCCACTCTGTACATTTTCTCTGAGGCAACAGGAGGGCGCTGTGAGCTGAGAAGGTGACAGAAGCAGTGGTAGAAACCATGCCATGAGCACATTCTCTCAGCCACAGTGACACAGCCATCTCAAATTTATCATATGTGCTTGCTTGCTTATTCACACGATACTTAGAGATTGACTTATGTTGAATTGAGAAACAAAAGCTCTGGAATGTTTGAAATAACATTGCATTAGTGTCCCCCTCGCCACAGTCCTTCTCAAAGATGCCTTAGCAGCCTCTCACTGATCATCAAAGCATCTCTAAACCCCCATGGTGGACATAAATTACCCAAGGCATTATTGTACCAGAAATATTCTCTTCACAGGGTGCTGCACACAATTAGAGAAACCACTGCTGGCAACTGACATAGTCTTTATGTAAATGGAGTCCCTTCCAGGGCCTCAGTGGAGGATGCTCCAAGCCAGCTTCCCCTTTGGCTTCGGTCCTGAATGCAGGACCCCCCAGGCTTTCTAGTCAAAAGCCTCCTTATCAAAGAGATGGGTATTTACAGCATGGAGCCAAACATTGCTGCTCTGGAATATCCCATGAGCAGTCAGGAATGTTCCGTTCTCTGATGTAATCAATTCTGAGGAGATCGTTCTCAGTTTAGACATAGTGACCACTTTGAGAGTCACTGAGGAGCACATGGGTGACCAGGGTGTTCATAAACTTTATGGACAGTGTGCACCACCACACCGGACAGAGTCCACTGCAGAGATGCTGCCTTTTGTTGCTAAATCAGACAAGCCGTCCTTGATCAAAGAATGCACTGAAGCCTCAGAGTGATCAAACGGCAGTCATGTTAGCAGTACCCACTTTCTTGGCCCAGTATCCAACCCGTCTGTACATTTTTACAGATCCTGGGCCGTTACCCATGATCTAGCTGTTGGTCCCACCATTAGCACCATCTCCTTATCCAAGGTTTCCCTCTATGTCTTAGAGAATTCTGGGGATATCTTGCCTCGCAGATATCCAACTACAAATCTGGCCACTCCTTACTCTGCCCTTATGAAACCTCAGTCTGCAGAGGCTGATTTTTATTGCTGGGGGTGATGAATTGACTTAAATTTCTGAGACAAATATCAACGCCTCAGACCAGATGGCATTAACCTTTACCTTATGGTCCCACATAATGTGAAACCACTTACCGACCTCTAACTTAAGAGTCTAGGCAGAATTCAAGTGATTTCCCTCCTCTGCTGTGGTTAACCCAGTGATGGACCAGTGAAGCTGATGTGAAAAAGCAAGTCACTGGTAATATCATCAATGGTCACACCTTCCAGGATGAGGAAGGGATCAGTACAGCTGATGGCAAGTAGACCTGGTAGGCCAGTCCCCCCATCCCCGGGGCTCCTTGCTGTGCTCAGACCATGGTAGAACTTGATATGGACAAATCACTCATGCCATCGTACATTAGCTTGCTGAAGCCAAAATGCAGGGACTTGCCAAGGTGTTCCAGATTTATTGATATTATCAGCTCAATTCTGAAGAGGAAGTACTGGGCTCTCGAAAAAGTTGTTCAGTGGACATTTAACCTCTTGTACCACCACAGGCTACCCCCTTCCTGGAATGGTCTAATGGCCTCCTCAGGCCAATTTGCTTTCTTCTCAATGGGCCTTCCTGCTGTTGGAGGCATTGATTAGACTCAGTCCCAGTCTTCGGGGCTCATTGCTTTGCTGTCATTGTCAGGCTCACTGGCACCTGATAGTTAGGGACCTTTCCCTGCTGGACATTCCTGACAGAATGGTCACTCCTACAGGTCTCTGGTTCATTGTAACAGTGCACCCTGTCCACCACTGTCGTATCCCACTGCCAAGTCTTCCCCTCACATCACCTGTGGACTGTGTGCCCTGCGTGTCGATACTTCATTTGGGGCACCTCCTTCAAATCCCCTCTGGCTCATCACATACAGATGTGCTGTTTTCCTACCATTTCCACTCATGTGCTCATTGTCATGGGAGTCACTGGTAGTGACCCGGTAGCACATGAAGTCATTCATCAAACATCCTTCCTGCCAATCAAGGAATGTCCCAAACACTCAAAATTTGTGTAGGAGACAGCTAGTGTTTGAGATGTCTCCCTGAAGGAAAACCCCCTGGCAGCCGTGGTAGGTGCTGATTGGTTGGCTTTGAAGTATTTATTATGCATCCAGGCAGAGCTCTCTTCGTCTTAAGAGGGCTGCCTGTGGTATGTGGGGAGGAATGTGGCAGGATTAACACAACAATGAGACAACAGATTAAACTAATATCACTTAAATATTTGAACAGGAACCCTTACATGTTTCTAGATCCCTCCACACATTTGGATGACTCGATTCAAATGGTTTTTCGAGGCTTTGTCACCTCAAACATAGTATGTTTGCACTTTTCACATAGCTGTTAATATTCAAATCAAATTTATTTGAATAGTGGCATCATGCAGTCAACCAGCCTCAGGATTGAACACTAATAAAGACACTGACCTCATTTTGGACATTTGACTCTCAATCAGCTGTATACGCCTGCTCACCCTGTTAGGATCACAATGGTAAACAACTTATGAAGGTTGACATGTGCCCCTTTGCCATTTGTGTCTGCAGATGGGAGGCTCAGACCTGTAAAGCCTGAAGCCTCTAAACCTACACTTGTTAAATGGCCAGCCTGTGGTCCTTTGCACAAGCCACATGAACAAGCTTCCCTTCGCCCTACTATCTGTAGAAAGCATTTTGGAGTAATAAACTTTTTTTTTTTTTTAAAGATTTTATTTTTTTCCTTTTTCTCCCCAAAGCCCCCCGGTACATAGTTGTATATTCTTTGTTGTGGGTCCTTCTAGTTGTGGCATGTGGGCCGCCGCCGCAGCGTGGCTCGATGAGCAGTGCCATGTCCGCGCCCAGGATTCGAACCAACGAAACACTGGGCCGCCTGCAGCGGAGCGTGCGAACCTAACCACTCGGCCACGGGGCCAGCCCCTGGAGTAATAAACTTTTGTATTAACTTAATGCGTGTGGCAACATAGTCCTGACGTCTGGTCTGAAGGTAGAGTATTAATCCTGCCCCTAAAATGGCAATGATGAAACAGAAGGTAACTCATGGAAAATGTCATTGTCATAATGCACAGGAGGTCAGTGTAGGGAGTTCTTAAAAGATGAGAATAAGAAATCCAAATGCAGAGATCCCTACATGATAAGATTTTTACATGTACTGGTGAGAAAAGAAAAACTTTGGAACCACCCACATGGCTTTAGCAGTAGATACAGTAAATGAAAATGGTGTAGTTTCCCAAGGGAAAATACAGAGCAACAGAAGTGAATGGATGATTTGTTTTCTGATATGAAGAGTCTGAGTGGTGATTCTCATCTTCACAAGAAAAAAACTGACGAACCTGAAAAGCAGCACCTCTTCCTAGATCCATCAGTGACTTGAGATGACATGGCAACCAATGACCTCAAAATGAGAGACAGGTGAATATAGAGGATTACCACTTACTGGGAGGAGAAGTGACTGCAACCAGCCACCTCTAGGAACACAGAAACTTTTAGGGATGAATTTGCCAACGTGTGGACTAGTCTGAGAGTCCAAAACATTCATGCCTCCGTTCTTAGGAAACTCCCCCAAATTCATTGTTTTTTCCTGTGCTATAGGGCCACTTTTGGAAAAGAAAGACAGTCCTCTAAATACCCGTCTGTTGAACTGTTAGAATCAAAGTAAACAAAGCTACACCTAAATAATAAAGGTGTTCACTTCAATTGTGCTGGCAGAGGAACAACGCATAAAGAATCATGATAAATCATAACATGGTGTCACAAAAAGAAAAGGACAATTCTCCAGACACTAAAGAAATTCTCAGAAAGTTGTGATGTATCTGATAGAGAATTCACAATAGCTGTCATGAGGAAACTCAAAGAGCTACAAGAAAACTCAGAGAGACAGTTCAGTGAGGTCAGGTACATAATTAATGATCGGGAATACTTTACCAAAGAGATTGAAACTCTAAAGAAAGAATGAGGGCCGGCCCGGTGGCCCAGCAGTTGAGTTCACATGTTCTGCTTCTCGGCGGCCGAGGGTTTGCAGGTTCGGATCTTTGGTGCGTACATGGCGTGCTTGGCACACCATGCTGTGGTAGGCGGCCCACATATAAATTACAGGCAGATGGGCACGGATGTTAGCTCAGGACCAGGCTTCCTCAGGAAAAAAGAAGACTGGCAGTAGTTAGCTCACGACTAATCTTCCTCACAAAATATAAATAAATAAATATTAATTAAAATCAAATTCTGGAGCTGAAGAACTCAACAAATGAGATGAAGAATGTAAGAAAAATCATTGGAAATAGAGTAGACCATATGGAAGAGAGAATTCAAAAGCTCAGGGGTGGGCACACTGGCACAATGGTGAAGCTGCACATTCTGCTTCGGCGGCCCAGAGTTTGCTGGTTTGGATCCTGGGTGCAGACATGGCAGTACTTGGCAAGCCATGTTGTGGTAGCCGTCCCACGTATAAAATAGAGGAAGATGGGCATGGATATTAACTCAGGGCCAGTCTTTCTCAGCAAAAAGTGGAGGATTGGTGCCAGATGTTAGCTCTAGGCTAATCTTCCTAAAAAAAAAAAATCAAAGGTAGAAATCTAGAAATGATTCATGTGAAAAAGGAGAGAGAACTAAGATTGTTTTAAACATGAAGAAACTCTATATGAGAACTGACTGCTAGAAAAGGCAACATAAGGGTAGTGGGAATTCCAAAAGGAGAAAATGGGGAGAAGCGAGCAGAGAACTTATTTAAGGAAAGAATAGCCGAGAACTTCCCAAATCTGTGGAATGAAGTAGACATACAAGTCCACAAGGCTGAGACTCCCTAGTTATCTCAATGCAAAATGGCCTTCTCCAAGACACATTCTATTAAAACTGTCAAAAGTCAGTGATAAAGAATTTAAAAGCCAGCAAAGAAAAAAAGCCAGTAACCTACTAAGGTATCCCAATTAGACCATCAGAAGATTTCTCAGCAGAAACTCTGCAGGCCAGGAGAGAGTGCAATGACATATTCAAAATATTGAAAGATAAAACGGCTAGCCAAGAATACTCTATCCAGCCAAGTTATCCTTCAGCTATGAGGGAGAAATAAAGGCTTTCCCAGACAAAGAAAACCTAAGGAAGTTCACCACCACTAGACCTGCCTTACAAGAAATGTTGAAGGGAGCTCTTCCACCTGAAGTGGAAAAGCAAAATCACTCAAAACTTTGAGTAAGGTGATAAATAGAACCAGAAAATTGCACAGGTATTTCAGAATAGGGTGTGAAACACTTAATTATAAAGATTAAAGGATAAAAAATAATTAAAAATGTCTATAGCTACTTCAATTTGGTAATGAACTCACAACGTAAATTGGGATAATTTGTGACAAGAAAACATAAAAGGGAAGCAGGAAAAGCATGGAAACAGTATAGGCAAATGAAGGTAAACTATTAGCAGAAAAGTCTATTTTGTCTATGACATGTTTTATACAAATCTCATGGTAACTAGAAAACAAAAATTTAGAGCAGAGGAACAAAGCATTAAAAAAGAGGAAACTGAGAAAAACGTCATTGGAAACCACAAAGTAAAATGGCAGACAGAAACACAAGGGAAAAGAAAAAATGGAGATATAGAGCAATTAGAAAACAAAAGACAGAATGGCACCGGTAAGTCCTCCCAGGTCAATAATCAGCCTAAATGTAAATGGATTGACATCACCAGTCAAAAGGTCCAGAGTGGCCACGTGGAGTAAAAGACATGACCCAACTCTCCGCTGCCTCCAGGACACTCAGCTCAGCTCTAAAGACAAACACAGGCTCAAAGTGAAGGGGCAGAAGAGGAGCCTCCAGGCAAATGGCAGCCGAAAGAAAGGGGGTGTGGCCATGCTGACGTCAGACAAATAGACTCCAACCCAAAACAGTAACAACAGAGATGGACATTATATAGTGATAAAGGGGCTAACCCATCAGGAAGACAACAGTTAATAATCTATGTGCACCCAACACGGGAACACTCAAATATATACAGCACCCATTAGCAGCTCTCATGGGAGAAATTGACAGCAACGTGATAATAGTAGGGGATTTTAACCCCCCACTTACATAAAGGATCTCATTTTACGGCCCTTGTAACCCAACACTGGGCTCTCCAACAGGGCATCCAGTGGAACTTTCATCTCCCCTATGAGGCAGAGGTCTCTGGTGTTTCTGAATGCCACCGTGGTCTTGGAAAATCCTGGCTCATTAAGTTTCCAGGAGGTAAACAGACTCCTAAATGGGCTTCCTTGCTGCCAGGGGTGCTCATCACTTTAAACTCTAGGCCACACGGCCATCATTCTGACACCAACTGGTCTGCCCCAGCCATGCTGCGGATGATTGTCATGGGGGAACCTGACGCCTTCATCTTATGGGACAATATTCTGTCGAAACAATTTTGAGTCCCCTTACACATTGAAAATGTCAAGCGTCTTTTCTTTTTTTTGGTCAGGAAGATTGGCCCTGAGCTAACATCTGTTGCCAATCTTCCTTTATTTTATGTGGGATGCCACCACAGTACGGCTTCATGAGCAGTGTGTAGGTCCATGCCCAGGATCTGAAACAGAGAACCCCAGGCCATTGAAGCAGAGCTTGCACACTTAACCACTATGCCTTTGTGCTGGCCGAAAAATGTCAGTCATTTTGTCTTCCAATATTCATTGGCAGCCCAATCAGGGACAGCTGGTAAGCTATGACCCCTGGTCATATACAGTCCTGGCCCATTAGAAGAACACAGACCCACTATGCTGCTGCTGGGCCATACTTCCCCACTTGGTCTGCAAATACCAGCTGAAAGTCCAGTGTTTAGTGGCTTTAGTGGCGGCTCATTTCTCCTAACCATCCCTCCCCACAGGAAGTGGCAATAATTGTATCCAGACCCAGTGAAGGAATGGTGTGGGTCACTAAAAGGGAGAAGAGGCACTCAGGTCGGTTAACAGCAGCAACACTAGGAGATGACAGCATGGCAATATGGTCACAACATGTGGCCCTACCCGACTTTGCCACCCATGAGCTCCTGACTCGCAACAGCCCCATAATCTTCACACAGGGCAGCCGTGGGCAGAGAAAAAAGCATAAAATGTGACTGCTCACTGCTGGACTTCTTCTGTGCCTTTGTGCCATCTGGGCCATGGGCTTCTCCTCCACCCCAGAGAGGCAACCCTGGAAAGCTGTTGGAACCACACAGCCCTCACCCGTGACTGCAACCCTGGATGGGGGCACGGTGCAGCCCGAGAGGGAAGTCAACCCTAGAGGGGCTGCACCCCAAATGCCACCAGGTGTGCTACTAGCCAGGTGACTCAAGCACTCTACCTTGAATGGGACTAATGGCACCAGTGCCTAAATGTCACCAACCCTCCTCTATTTATGTGCCCTACTCAGTGGAAGCCATTTGTAACTCATGATACTCAGCACCTCTCCGCCAGCAGACTAACTCCCTATGAGCTATTTCTTCTATCTTCACCAAATGTCACTCTTACTAATTGCCATTCCCTCAGTCCTGCCACTTCCCTCCCTTTGCCTTTTGATGAAACATCTCATGAGTTTCTGACTTTGACAAACCAATTATTGTTCCCCAGGCTGGATTTATAAGAACGCTCACTTGAAAATGCTGATGTAGTTTGCTTTCCTGATGAGTCTTCTCTAAAAGATGAAAATATCAAATATAAGGTAGGATATGCAACTCTGTCTTCAATAGAAACAATAGAAGCTGGTGCTTCACCAACACCTACCTCTGAACTTATGGCCCTAGCCTGAGCCTGTTATCCAGCCAAAGGGAAAACTGCTAATATCTGTGCTGACAGCAGATGTGCCTTTGGAGCAGCTCATGATTTCGGCATGCTTTGGAAACAAAGAGGATTCCTAACCTCTACAGGTCAGTAAATAAAAAATAGCTCCTTTGTGTTCAATCTTGTAGATGTCATTCAGAGAACAAGGCCTTCAGCAGTAACAAAGCTTCCTGGACATTCTAAGGCAAATGTGGAGGAAAGTAAAGGTAATCATTTTGCTGATTCGGCTGCAAAAAAGTGTGGCTCTTCAAGATTACAAACTTCTCTCTGGATTTGCCCTATAACCAAAATTTTCGTTCATTGTGTGAGAGATTTAAAAAATGAATCCATGGAAGGCCTTCATTTGGCTACTAGACAGGAAAAGAGGAAATGGACAGAACAAGGTTGCACGTTTCAAGGGAAGAAAAATTTATGGTCTGGTCCTAGTGGCCGTCCTGTCCTTTCTGATCACCTCCAGGAATCTATTCTAAGCTTTGTTCATGATTTAATCCCTTGGGATACTGATAAGATGGTGCTTTGAGGAACACAATATTAGGGAACCAATACATAAATCGGCTTCAAGGGTTTATCAAAGATCCACATATGTCCCAAACAGAACCCTGGAGAGCCCATCCACAGTGCCATGGGCCATTTCCTTGACTTTCTGGGCCCTTCGAACATGGCCGTTGGACTTCATCCGACCATCAGCATCTCCAGGGTGTGAATATGCTTTAGTAATGGTCTGCGTATTTTCCACTGGACTGAAGCATTCCCATGCTGCAGGGCACCAGGTCACACTGTGGGTAAAATTCTCCTAGAAAACATTGTACCTACCTGCAGTGTCCCCTCAGAGCCTCACAGCAATCATGGACCTCATTTTACAGGTCAAACCCTGCAATCCATATGTAAAATCTGGCTCGTTCTACAAGATTTTCATTGTGCCTGTCGTCTTCCATCCTCTGGTCTCAGTGAAAGAACTAATGGGATCCTAAAAACTGAATGGGCCAAACTCCTAGAATCTGTTCATCTCCCATGGCTGAAAGCCTTGCCTTTGGTATTACGGAACCTTAGATCTACAGCTTTTGGAAGCACGAGCTTTCCCCATTTGAAATCACTACAGGATGACCTATGAGATTAGATCAAGGACTGTACGAGCCTGTCCACCTTAAGGGAACCATTCTGACCTACTGCAAGGAGCTCAGAAGGCTCTTAAGGATAGTACTTCCCTAGGAGAGCAATCCTTTCCCAGGGCGCTCCTGGGAGACAAAGATGGACGTCACCACAAGCTTCAGCCAGGAGACTTTGTTTCCTGCAAGACAACTTCACAAGAATGTCCTACAAGCTTGGTGCAAAGGGCCATACCAGGTACTGTCGACCACTCCTTGTGCAGGAAACTACAGGATATTGACTCCTGGATTCATGTTTCTCATAAAGGCACCCTCACCTGACTGCACGTCTCCACCCACTGGAGATCTTAAATTAAAAATGTCTCCTGGGGGCTGGCCCCGAGGCTGGGTGGCTAAGTTCGTGTGCTCTGCTTCAGCAGACCAGGGTTTCACCGGTTTGGCTCTTGGGTGTGGACAACTCAGCCTTCTACTTTCACCTACACAGTACAACTTTTTTCCTTAAACAGGAAGATTGTCCCTGCTTTTCTCTAACTCCTTTCAAGGAATGCTCAAATGCCTCTAAAAATGCTCCACCCATGCCCATCCACGAAGTCCCACGTACGTACATGTGGCTCTACCACAAATGTCATCAGAGAGGCCATAGTTACTCCTGATTAATCAATGATGATGTGCAACTCCTCTCTGCAGGGTCTTGTTCCAGAGGACTGATGACATTGTAGACAGTTTAGAGAATGATACTTTTCCCATACGCACAAACAAGACAGATCGTTAGCTCACACTGCTGCCACCTTCTTTGCCTGCAGATGAATCCTTGAATATTTGACCCTTGCCTGGTGTTCTTTGCCCCTTCAGGATGTATTTTGATATGTGGATATGATAGAAAACCATAGGCATATGCCTGGCTACAGAGCTGGCAAATGGGTGGTACCTGTCTCCTAGGCCGATTAACCACTGCTTTGACTAGACTTAAAGTGATCTCTCGACAAACTGATTCCACCCAGAAAACCCAAAAGCAAAGGGCCCTCTCCATCACAGAGGACCGTCCTGATGAAGCTCCCCCTGAATCCGAGGATAATACTTGTGGTCTCAGTCAAGGCTGTGACCTTCCTGCTGCTTATTCAGGACGTATTGGGCGTTATTTCCTTAGGGGACTCTTTTCTTGGTTGGAAGATGGCACATTCCATTCCAACTGGACCTGATGATGAGGAATCTTACCAGAACTGTCAGTGCAGCTGCTCCCTCTACTGCAAATCAATAAGAGCACCACGGAGCCCTCAGGTGCTCCAGCTTGAGCAGTCCTGGACAGGAGGACAGCCGTGGACTCTCTCCTTGCTGCCCAAGGAGGAGTCTGTGCTCCTGCCGACAGCTCCCGTTGCACCTGCATGAATAATTCTCAACCCATTGAATTAGACACTGAAGCTTGTCCAGCTCGCTAAATCTCTGAACGGCCACTCTGATTTTACTCCAAGCTGGTTGAATTTACACTTTCCTGACGTTCTTAGGTGGCTTCCTTCTGGGCTGGGGGCTATCCTTGGGTCTAGGCTACAAATTCTTTTGCTGATTATAATCCTAATTTCTTCGCTTTTTGTCATTTTTTTTTCTTCTTTATCTCCCCAAACCCCCCCGTACATAGTTGTATATCTTCGTTGTGGGTCCTTGTAGTTGTGGCATGTGGGACGCTGCCTCAACGTGACCTGAGGAGCAGTGCCGTGTCCACGCCCAGGATCCGAACCCTGGGCCGACGCAGCGGAGCGCGTAAACTTAACCACTCGGCCACTGGGCCGGCCCCTCTTTTTGTCATTTTTAAACTGTTCATTGCGAGTATTTCTCAGTGTTGCATGGGTTCCCAAAACATCAAGGTCATGGTTGCTCAGAGACTTGAGACTATTCAAAAGACCTCTCCAGTGAGGAACATTGAGAACAAGACCATTATCGACATCTGCGGACTAGAACATGATGCCTAAACCTCGTTACCTGGCCGCCTACTTCTTGCTCTAATGTGGTCTAGAGCTTTGATTAAGTTACTCCCATGAGAGACCTCAGTTTCCCCCCTACATGAGAACTCACTTCCCAAGAATGAGCCTTCGAGGCAAAGAGGGAGACTCCTAAACATACGACAACAAAGAGGAGAGCCACGATGCTTTCTGCCAAAATGTCTCAAAAGGAAGAAACATAGATGAGGATACTGAAATGGAGTGAGATATCTCAGGACTTCGAAAATGGAGCTGGAAGGCTGCTAAGCGAGGCTTACGCACGTGCACAGGCAAGTGGCGACCGAACCTTTGAACTTCACCTGACCACTCAAGCTATATCCTGGAACAATTTCTCTTCCAGAAATGAACACGCTGCTTAGGAACAACTTAAGGATCATTCACCTACTGGCGTGTCCGCTTGCTCCTTGCCAGCACTGGTCATTAATTGTTCCAGACGCCTGATGGAAGCTTGTGGGTTTGCCTTTATAACCCGCTGCTGCCTCCTTTGTCCGCTTCAGTTTCTACTCACATTTGAGCTTCGACTCACATCTGTGCCTCCCAAATGGCAATTCCCAGGGCTCCAAATAAACCTCTTGCTTTTCCTGCAGTTCGTGCCTTTTATTAATTGACGCCACCAATGTCCTGGGAGCATAACTTCCTTGACTAATTCATCCTGCAAAATTTTCTCCTTTTTAGAAATAATTTCTGATGCTGCCGTTTCATATCTGTCCTGAGTTTTGGAAGCCTCCTCCCAGCCGTCTGAGTCCCTGGTTCTTTCCAGAAAACATACTCAGTGTGCGGTGTAGGGTGTATGTTCCCTAAATACGCAAATCTACTCCTATTTGCCTTTCATCTTATGCTCCACTTTGTCGAGTGTCGTCTGATTTGATCTTATCACAATGTGCCAACCAAGATGGTTATTTGGAAAGTAATTAAGAGGTTTGTGTTGATGGCTCACTGGGTGTCATCTACAAGTGAAATCTCTGTGCTAGGACCCTCCAGGTGTTTGGGGACAGTAGAAAGCCTCTCTGAGCTCATGTTAGGAGCTGAGGGCGCAGTGCAGTGGACAGGTAGCCGCCAGAGGTCCTCCTGATTGTCTCATGGCACCTCAGGAACTTCTTATATTACAGCCACCTCATGAGCTGGAACAAGGGCAGTTGGCAGCCAAGTCTTAGCTCACCACTCCCAAGGTCTCGCCTCAGTTCCACGTGCAGGGACTGAGACAGTGTCCCGACGTTTCCAACAGTCTCACCCAGCGCCTGTTAACCCTCATCAGCAGGTACTGGGGGCGGGGTTCCTGGTGTTGCATCCTGTTCTTCCTGGGCAGCCCTGTCAGTGGAGCTGAGTGACAAGGTGCCAGGTGCTCTCGGGGCGGTGGTCTGGGAGGGAGTCTCCCCCAACATGAGCTGGGGGAGCTGAGGATGGATTGTTCTTGGTTCAAGTGCCAGACTCTCATGTTTCTTACAAAACTTCATAGATTTTCTTGAGTAAATGTTCTTCATTTGCTGTTTGCCTTTGGGACCATTTCCAGTGGCTTGAAATGCTTGTTATTAAGTAATTTTCACCAGCTTTATTGAGGAGTGGGTCAGCAGAGCTTCTGTCACGGTCACGCCACCCTAATGCATTTAGGATGAAGCCCATTCCAGGAAATACTCACCAGTTTCAAGTAGGAAGGAAGCAGAAGCTCTAACATCACTTGTGAACAAAATTGAGAGAGAGATTTTTATGCTTTGCAAAAAGGCATCGAACACTTCATAAAAATTACTGTTTGGAGGGTTATACAACAATAAATGGCTTCCCACCTAAAATGAATCACTCATTTGGCATATATTTATTAAAAATAAAGTCTGGTGTTAGAGTTTCTCAGGAAAACAACCAATATGATCTCTTATGTGCATGTGTGCTTATGTATATATGTCTGTTTTCTTTTTATTTAAGACAGTGACTGGGGGCAGCCCCAGGGCCGACTGGTTAAGTTCGTGAGGTGCGTGTTGGCGGCCAAGGGTTTCACTGGTTCTGATCCTGGGCACGGACATGGCACCACTCATCAGGCCATGCTGAGGTGGCATGCCACGTGCTACAATGAGAAGGACTCACAACTGAAAAATATACAAGTGTGTACCGGGGGTGCTTTGGGGAGATAATGAAAAATAAAATCTTAAAAAAAAAAAAGAAAGTGACTCATGTGATTATGGAGACAAGGTCATGTTAAAAATCTGCAGTCTGGCTGAGCAGGCTGGAAACCCAGGGGAAGAATTGTAGTTCAAGTCCCAGGGCAGTCTAGGGGCAGAGTTTCTACTTGTTCAGGGCAAGTCTGTCTTTTCTTTTAGTTATGCTTTTTGGTGAGGAAGATGGGTCCTGAGCTAACATCTCTTGCCAATCTTCCTGTTTTTTTCTCCCCAAAGTCTCAGTACATAGTTGTATATCTAGTTGTAAGTCATTCTAGTTCTTCTGTGTGGGACGCTGCCACAGCACGGCCTGATGAGTGCTGTGTCGGTCCGTGCCCAGAATCCAAACCGATGAACCCTGGACTGCCAGAGCACAATGTGCGACCTTAACCTCTCAGCCATGGGGCCACCCACAAAGTGTGTCTTTGTTCTATTAAGAACTGCAATCGAGAGGCTGGCCTGGTTGCGCAGCGGTTAAGTTCGGACGTTCTGCTTCATTGCGGCCCGGGTTCGCCGGTTCAGATCCTGGGTAGGGACAAGGCACTGCTTGGCCCGCCATGCTGTGTTAGGCGTCCCACGTATAAAGTAGAGGAAGATGGGCACGGATGTGAGCTCAAGGCCAGGCTTCCTCAGCCAAAAGAGGATTGGCAGCAGGTGTTACCACAGGGCTGATCTTCCTCAAAAAAAAAACACCAAAAAACAGAGAATTAGTTGGCTGGCAGGAGGCTTACAAGGCTCAGAAGAAATATCACCCAGTGACTTTAGAAAATATTTCTGGGGCTGGCCCCATGGCTGAGTGGTTAAGTTCCTGCGCTGAGCTTTGGCGGCCCAGGGTTTCGCTGGTTGGGATCCTGGGCGCAGACATGGCACAGCTCATCAGGCCACATTGAGGCGGCATCCCACATACCACAACTACAAGGACCCACAACTAAAATATACAACTGTGTACTTGGGGGGTTGGGGGAGAAAAAGCAGAAAAGAAAAAAAAGAAGATTGGTAACAGTTGTTAGCTCAGGTGCCAATCTTTAAAAAAAAAGAAGAAAAGGTTTATATAAAGGAGCCAGAGTTTGATTGAGTTGATTGTTAGAGCAATTTATGGGCCCCAGGACACTGGTGAAAACAATAGAGAAATCAGCCAGCAGTTAGTGGAGTTTACCAACTGGCTGTGGTTCCTGAAGGAGAACGAGGGCCCTCCCAATATCGCTGGCCGAGGAAGGCAGGCTTTCCCCAAGCCATGTCCCCTTCTAGGAGCTGTGTCAGAGGTTCCCCTCTGTTGGGGTCATAGACTGGAATCCAGCCAGTCACTGAACAAATAAATAAGCCAATTCCAGTAAAACCCCCCAGAAGGAAGAGGACCAGTTCCTGGAGTTACTACAGTACATTACCTAAAATGTCTGATTTGCAACAAAATTACAAGACATGCAAACATACTGGGCAGAAAAACAGTAGTTGACAAAATCACGGATTTCTTACAAGGAAACCGCAGTCAAATTAACTGCTGACATCTCAGCAGAAAAAAAAGGAGGTCAGAAGGCAGAGGGATAACATATTCAACATGCACAGGGAAAACACCTTTCAACCAGCAGTCCTGTATTTATCAAAACTACCTTGTAAAAAGGAAGGTGAAATAAGGAATCTATCTCCCAGATCAAAAAAACTGAGAGGTTATGTTGAGAGCCAACTTGCATGCAAGAATTACTGGAGGAGCTCTTCAGGCTGAAAGCAAGTGACCTCAGGAGGTAATTCAAATCATTATAAGGAAATTAAAACACCAGTATAAGTGATTACGTAAGTATGAAAGACAGAATCAGTACCCATTTTCTCCTTTCTTCACTTAACTGATAACAAAGGACTTGTATAAAATACTATGTATGTAAAGTGCTGTTGGGACTGTCCTATGTAGAAAGGTACTCTATGTGTAATATGTTTGCCATTAAATGCAGAAATAACACGATGGGAGCAAAGCTGTATTGAGCTAAGAAAATGACTACAGAGGGTAAGGAAATGTGTGACAATGTATTGTTGAGTTATATCATTAATGGATATAATCTACGTAAAAATACCACAAAAATGGCAAAAGGGGATCGAGCAATGTCTGAGTAATGTTTCCATGTATCACTGGAATCAAGGGAGCATAAAGCTGAAGCTCATTCTTATAAATTAAGAAGTATATGTTATGGGCCGGCCCGGTGGTGCAGTGGTTAAGTTCGCACATTCCACTTCGGCGGTCAGGGTCGCCAGTTCGGGTCCCGGGTGTGGACATGGCACTGCTTGGCAAGCCATGCTGTGGCAGGCGTCCCACATATAAAGTAGAGGAAGACGGGCACGGATGTTAGCTCAGAGCCAGTCTTCCTCAGCAAAAACAAAAAAAGTGAAAACACTCATTGGAACCCTTGCGCACGGTTGCTGGGAGTATAAAATCACATTCGGGTCATGAAAAACAACATGGCAGTTCCTCAAAAAAGTACAAATTGACTTAGCATCTGATCAACCAGTTCTATTTCTGGGTAAGTACCCAAAAGACTTGAAAGTAGAGACTCAAACACATATGTGTCCCCTCATGTTCACATTAGCATTATCTACAATAGCCAAAAAGTGGAAGTGACCCAAGTGTCCTTCAACAGTTGAATGCATCAAAATTCTGCCAGTGGCTTTTAATAGCTCCAGTGTCCAGATGGTGCCCATGATTTTCCCTAAGGACTAATGCCTAGGCATCATGGGGTCAACTTTGAAGAGAAAAACAACTATTTTGAGTTACTACCTGGGAATTTCAGAGTCTGACAACCCTGCTCACTCCGAAAATGTGGACCTTGAGTATGTAATGGCCAGTGCCCGAACGTCAGGATACTTGTGACCATTTGGACAGGGTTGGTGACTTTTAAGCATTTACGCCTTTGATCCCATTTTAGAGGGTTTGAATTCCCCAGCTAGTATCCATACCTTGTGACATTTGCATACTTGTGTTAAAAATGTATAAACATCTGTTATAACCTAATAATAAAAACAGAAGTAACTCAATTTAAAAATGACAAAGTTGTGCATACATGTTTTTCCAAGAGAAATAGACAAATGGCCAAGAGCATATGAAAAACTACTGGACATCATTAGTCATCAAGGAAATGCAAATCAAGACCTCAGTGAGATACCACTTCACAATCACTAGGATGGCTAGAATCAAAAAATGAGACAATATCAGATCTTGTCAAATATACACAGAGAAATTTCAACCCTCATACATGGTTGGTACAAATATGAAATGGTGCGGCCACTCTGGAAAACAGTCTGAGGGTTCCTCAAAAATTAAACCTTATTATCACCATATGATGCATCAATTCCTTTCCTAAGTATGTGCCCAAGAAAAGTGAAAACACATATTGGAACAAAACTTGAACATGGGGGCCAGCCCTGTGGCTGAGTGGTTAAGTTCGCTCACTCTGCTTCAGTGGCCCAGGGTTTTACCAGTTCAAATCCTGGGCGCAGACATGGCACCACTATCAAGCCATGCTGAGACGGCATCCTACATGCCACAACTAGAAGGACCCACAACTAAAAGATACACAGCTATGTACCGGGGGGCTTCGGGGAGAAAAAGGAAAGATAAAATCTTAAAAAAAAAATTAAAAACAAACAAACAAACTTGTACATGAATTTTATAGTAATGTTATTTCTAGTAGCCAAACAGTGGAAACAGTCAAAATATCCATGAATGGGTGCGTGGATAAACAAGTTTTATCCATCCACTGGAATATTATTTGGCCATGATAGTGAATGACGTAGGGATACGTGGTCCAACATGGATGTAACTTGAAAACATTGTGCTAAGTTACTGAAGCCAGTGCCAAAGTCACTGTCAGTACACATATTAAGTTATTCCATTTATAGGAAAGAACCAAATAGGGACATCAATAGAGACAGAAAGTAGATGAGCGGTTGTTAATTTCCTTGTCAGATTGTTCATTGCAGTGTATAAAATACAATTTATTTTTATGTACTGACCTTGTATCATACAAATTTGCTGTACTCCATTATCGGTTCTAATAGATTTTTTAGTGGGTTCCTTAGAGTTTTCTATTTACAAGACAAGACACATGCAAGTGAAGATAGTTTTACATCTTCCCACCCAGACTGTATGCTTTTTATTTCTTTTTCTGGCAAAACTGTTCTGGCTAAAACTGCCAGTACATTGTCAAATAGAAGTGGAAGGGCAGACATTCTTGTTTTCCTCCTCATTTTTTGGAGAAAATAATCAGCCTTTCCCCTTTAAATATAACATTAGCTGTGGGTGTCCCATACTTGCTCATCGTCAGGCTCAGGAAATTTCCTTCAAATTCTGGTTTCCTGAGTGTTTCTCTTCTGAAAGGATGTTTAATATTGTCAAGTATTTCCTCTGAGTCTATTGAGATGATCAGGCCATTTCTGCTTTTCACTCTATTAATGTGACGTGTTACCTTAATGGATTTTGAGCAGTTAACCCCACCCTGCATCCCCAGAATGAATTCCACTTGTTCATGGTGTATAAATCTTTTAAGTTGTTTCTGGATTTGGTACTAGGATTACTTGAGGTTTTTCTGGATCCATATTCACAAAGGAAATAGGTCTGTAGTTTTTTGGGATCCTTTTGTCTGATTTTGGTATCACGATAACACTGGCCCCAAAATGAGTTGGAAGTGTTGTGTTGATTCTGTTTTGGGGGAGACTTTGTGAAGAGTCCCTGTTCAGTCTTGATTGGATGTTTTGGAGGATTCTGCTGTGACACCCTTTGGGCCTGGGCTTTTCTCTTTGGGTAGTTTTTTGCTTCCTAATTCAACCACTTGTTCTAATTCTACTCAGATTTCCTTTTTGCGTCACTTTTGGTAGCTTGTGTTTTTCTAGGAATTTGTACGTTTCATCTACGTAATCTAATTTGCATGCAATTGTTAATTCCTTTCTAATCCTTCTGATTTCTGTAATTTCAGTAGTGATATCCCCTCCTTCATTCTGCTTCTGGTAATCTGAGTCTGCTCTCCTTTTCCCTAGGTCAGTCCAGCTATTGTCTGCTAGTTTTCTATTGTCAATCCTGTTGGTCTTGTCATAAAACTCACATTTGGTTTCATTGATTTTCTTTATGGGTTTTCTATTCTCTATTTGCTTAATTTCTGCTCTATGTTTTATTTCCTTTTCTCAATACATTTGGTTTGGTTTCTCATCCTTTTGAATTTGAGTTAGGCAAAAGGTTTGGTCATTGATTTGGGATCTTTTTTCTTTGTTAGTTTAGGCATTTCTGGGTGTAATTTTTATCTACATAGTGTTTTCAACGTAGCCCATAAAAATTTGTTATATTGTGTCCTTTTTTTCATTCATTAAAAATGTTTTCTAATTCCCTTCTTGAGTTCTTTGACCCATTGGTTATTTAGGAGTGTCTTGTTTAATTGGCTCAAATTTATTTTTTTCGCCAAATTTTCCCAAGCTATTGATTTCTATTTTCATTCCATTGTGGTCAGAGATCTTAGTTTGTATTTTAAAATGGAAATTTCCTAGCCTTTAAAATTTATGAGGTTTTTTAATGGTGAAGTTTAGTCTATGCTAGAGAAAGGCCCATGTGTGGTTGAGAAGCATGCGTATTCTATTGTGTAAGGAGTTGCACACCAGATGCCACAGACCTCGTTCACATGGCCCAGTAGTGATTCCAACCTTGGAACACAGGTACAATTACCAGCCCAAGCTCTTTAACTTCATGACAGTCTAAACACACTCTCCATAGTTTTGTAATAGCAAATGTGCAACTTAAAGAAGGGGGTAAAAAGATGCCCCCATGTATCTCAGGTTTTTGAGGACAGACTTTATCTCTGCAGTTCCTCCACAGATCAGGTGTTACTTCTGGCCTAATGTCTTTGTTGGGGAACAGACCAAGAAGCACGCAGTTGGCCTTTCCCACCAGAACATGCCTCACTAAAAGGGTTAGGAAATCCACATAAGTATTTTGCACATAAATAAGTACAACGATTTTCATTTTATATCTTGGGCCTAATGAGCTAATCTATAACTTTATTAAGCATTTAATAATTTATAATTTTATAAGGTTTATGAGTGGTCTTTGAACATCTGTATTGGAATATTTATATTTTGGTTTTGATTATTAACACCTATTTAAACTGCTAACAATATCATCTTTCTCTCTATATTATTACTGAAAACATTTCCCCAATTGGTGTTTCTATATATATATTTTAAAGATATATATTTTTAGATATATATTTTATAGATATATATTTTTTAAAGATCTTTTTTTTGAGTTTTTTTTTTAAAGATTTCATTTTTCCTTTTTCTCCCCAAAGCCCCCAGTACTTAGTTCTGTATCTTTTAGTTGTGGGTCCTTCTAGTTGTGGCATGTGGGATGCTGCCTCAGCATGGCTTCATGAATGGTGCCATGTCCGCACCCACGATTTGAACTAGCGAACCCTGGGCCACCGCAGCAGAGTGTGTGAACTTAACCACTCAGCCACAGGGCCGGCCCCCCTCTATATCTTTTATTATTAGCAATGATACATTTACATATTTTAGATTTCCAAATCTATTTGAATTTCATCTACCTTATTCTTGGAATGTCATGACTTCTACTGCTTAAGTATACAGAAATACTTTCTAATGTTTACTTTCAGTGTTTTCATTTTATATTTTTTACTGTTTTCCTCTTTACCCCATCTAGAATTGTTCTGCATGAAGGAGACCAGGAGAGTTCTAGACTGCCAGGATTCACAGTCTCTTTTGTTCCATCCTTGTGCCGGTTTGTAGAGCATCAGGGGCTCATCTGTCCAGTCCACAGTTTCTCAATGTTGACACTACTTCGATGTTGACAAGACAGTACTCTGTCGAGGGGACTGTTCTGTGAATCGCAGGGTCCCTAGATGTCTGTAGCAGTGCTCCCCGCCTGCCACAGTCATGACAGCACGAAATGCCTCCAGATGCAGCCAAATGTTTCCTGAGAGGCAAAATCAGCCCTCTGACAACCAACTGGTCAGTTCTTATGGTGGCAACAGACCATTAAATTATGACAACTCATTAACTTTTGGAATTGGTGCATCTGGTGAAACTTGTTCTTCATCATTCTTTATTAGCAATATTTTCCTGAATACTTTGGACTTATTTTCAGAGATATACTTTAGGATTACTGTATTTTGAAACAGAAAAACAGATCCTGATGCAAATTTGAATGGAACTGTCTTTTAAAATGTTGGTGTGTGTAGAGGGAGCTGCATCTTTGACTTGAGGAGTCCTCCATGCACCAAAGTTGATTATGTTTCCATGGAGGGGATGTCTCTGTCAGCTCACCAGGACATACACTTGTGTGCACATAGCTCTCACACATGGCGTTGGCCCTAAACCTCCACATTTCATATATATGTTGCAGGACATGTAATTTTTATTAAATACTCTGTGTTGTTATATATTATGTGTGTATTTACACAATGTTCAGCAAATGGACTCCTTCATCAGTTGTAGTAATGTCCCACTTATTTTATCTTTAGCTTGACAAATAAACAATGCTCTCATCTCAAATAACAGTATTTGCTTCTTGCATGTTATTCATCAGATGGATCACTGTGTTTTCTGACGTGAAGTTATAGAGGAAAGCAATGATAAACACTAGGAGTGAGAAGAAACATCTTTGGTCCTTCTTTGGATTGGTTCCTCCTTTCGATGGGCTGCCTCTCACACAGCAGTTCCTCTTCATGCTCTGCTCCCAAACATCTTCTATGAGTACTAGGCTGGCCTGGTTGTAATTGTGCCTGAGAGTGACCACGGGACTTAGCACCAAAAGGTGACTAGAAATACTGTGGCACCCTCTTCAGATTTCAACCAAGGGCAAGGGGAATTGGTTCCATAGTGGGGATCTGAATAAGGCCTGCGGGGAAGAACAGAGTTATTTGTGATTCACACAGAGGCATGAGTCCTAGTCAAGGAACCATTTGTCCTAATTTCATAAGAAGATGTGAAGTTACTCAGTGGCAAAGCTTGGTCTGAGTCAGGCAGCCTGGTGATGAATCGAGCCCCCTCTTGACCACCTGTGTAAAGTCACACACTTCACTCAGCTCCCCTAAGTCTCAATTTCCAAATTATCACATAGGATCATGCTAGTGCTTCCCGGCTAGAAGTCTGTGCAGATGAAAAGAAATGAGCCTGTCTCCCTAAGGTGCTGAGTGCCGTGCCTCACACTCAGTAAGCCTCCCCAACGTGCCTTATTATTAGTGTCAGCACTCCTGTTTGTATTCTCACTGTCATTGTCATCATCATCTTGATAACAACTTAGAAAGCAGAACTTCTCTCAATGGAATTAACATTTTGCGCTGCAGATGACCCACTGGTTCCTTGACATGTGAGCTTGCAACTGGCCTGTGAGATTACGGAGAACTAATGTATTGAGCAGAGTGCTGTGATGACTATTGTGATTTCCTCTATGGATACTTACTATCCCATATTTTGAAATCTTCACTATATAAATGCTGTGACAATTAGTTTTTGGTAATTCATGCCTTCCTCACCAGATAGAACAATTTGGTTAATCCTTCTTCCCACTGCTACCTCCAACACCATGCCAATATTTCAGCCCGACCATGAAGAAAAACAAGTTTTCAAAGTACCAAAATCTATCTTGAGGTCATGCCATTTAAAGGTACTTCATCATTCCCAGCACAAGGAGAATCAGTTGTGCTCTCATTGTCATTCAGGACTAAGATCGTGTTGGATGGCCACCTCGGGAGTTCTCCAGGTGACATCTGAAACTGGCTCCCATGCATGGGGGGTAGAGAGAGAGCAAAGAGAGAAGCAGCTCACTCCAGATTGGCAGATGGCCGTTTGAATAAGCAAGGGAACATATATATGAGCTTGTGTTAGGCGAGGCAAAATGAGTAGATGTCTGCACCTGCCCACCAGAATCGTAAAAGTTTCTGTAGAGGCTTTGACGGGGCTCAAACGTCTACCGTCCAGATGGTCTCAACACACATTCTTCTCTCCAGGCTGCATCATTGAAATGTCTCAGGAACATTGGGAGGAGTGTACATTCCAAGGACAGGGGAGTAAGAAGCCTCTGACTTACCGAGTCCATCTGGAGTGTCAACCAGTGGTCACATCCTCTTAGTGACCTCCTGCAACAGAGCAGCTATTTGAATCTTGGGTAACTGATTCAACTGCGGCCATTTTTCAAGGTCATGGGGAAAATCTTTCTCCACACCTACAAATAACTCCCTGTGCTTCTTCAGTGGAGCTCTTTGTTTGGCTTAGAAGACCACATTGGGGCTGGCTCCGTAGTTGAATGGTTAAGTTCGCGCGCTATGCTGCAGGCAGCCCAGTGTTCTGTTGGTTCGAATCCTGGGTGCGGACATGGCACTACTCATCAAACCTCACTGAGGCAGCGTCCCGCATGCCACAACTAGAATGACCCACAATGAAGAATATACAACTATGTATCAGGGGACTTTGGGGAGAAAAATAAAATCTATAAAAAAAAGAAAAAGTCCACCTTGTGGTCATGGGCTTCCCTCAGTGCCGGTGGAGGCACCAGCACTCTAAGTATTGTTTGGCCCTCATGTTTGCCACAATGGATACTAACAGGAAGAAGTGCAATTACCAAACACAACCTTCAGATATCACATCTCTTGTGCTGAGCACAGTGAGTAAAGGACTTTTGAGAGCACCATGAGGTGACCTCAAGACAGAGCTTGGCTGTCCTTAATGTTACCTGTGAGAAGCAGAACAGTTTATCAATTCATGAGTGCGGGAAGCACATCCTGTGTTTCTGCACAGATGGGGCCACTACTGGAGCTGTGTAATTCCCACACTGCGATGAAAGTAGCGTGGGGATGGCAGTGATGAAATGTAGTTTCCTCGGCACCGTGTTTCTGACAGTGTGAGATCGGAGCCAGACTCATGCATCTTCCCAGGTGAATGCCCATTCTTAGGATGGTGTGTCCTTTGTTGGAGGTGGAGATGAGGAGTTGGCAGTTAAAACAAAAAACAGAGACATTCCTGAGTTAGGAAGTCAGAATGATTTCCTGGAAACCTCCTTCTAGAGTATCCTTTTCCAGATAGTTCATAAAGGGGAGATGAATAACAGAAAATGAAATGGAAATATCTTCTGCATCTCTCAGTGCTTGATGCTGAACACCCTCAGAACTTGTCTTCCCACATTGGATGCGTGACTGATCAATGATGCTACTGCCCAGCTGTGTTCCTCCCTGTATGATAAACACTGGTGGCAAACTGGGCCCTTCTTTTCTCTCTTCATTGAGATCACTGTGGTTCTTAGGCCCGGCCCCTCAGCATTCTTCCAGGAATGCTTCTCTGTCCCTGAGTGTGGTGGAGTTATGGTTACACTTTGGGTGGACTTGAGAGGGCTGTTTGTCTCAGATGACATCAAAGGTGAGCACTTCCTCAGGGAATTGGGAGAGGATATGAGCAGATATGGTATCTGTGCAGGATAAATGGAAAGTATGCCTGTCAGAGTGTCCCCAACACTGTTGGAATGAACATTACTCTCTAGTATTATAATGGAATGACCATTATGATGAAACCCAGTTTTCTGATGTCTCATTATACTTCGATTAAATAGTGTAACCACAAGGATCAGATGGGTCATGGCCACAGAGAGTGATTTAACCAATGATAAGAAAGAGACTCTGCTTACCTTTTTTACAGGATACAAATATTTTAATGTCAGAAACATTTTCTAAAGTTAACCATTCTGAACACCCAGAAGTCGGTTTTCTGCTAAAATGATGTTGATGTTGTTTTTCTCCCAATGCGCTTATTCTGAATCTGACTGAAGCATTGGAAGGATGCCCACCTACTGCATCCTTGGTGTTGTAACTGAACTCAATGGGTTCGCCTCTTGGTCAGAGCAGAGCTGAAAACACAAGCAAAGCAGAAGTAGGTGAAGAAAGATTTATTTCTTGCAAAAGCAATGGAGAACACCAGGGCTCTCTGCCAAAGTAGAGTCTGCCCAAACAAGAATTTGAGGTCAAGGGGTGCTTTTCTTGAGGTCATAGTACAGTTCATGAATATTCAGTTAAGGAAGACTCAGGAGAGCAGGGTTTATTGCCTAACCGTCACGTTACTTCAAGTCTCATTGGTAGAAGGGACACGAGCTACTACATACATAGTATGATCCAGAAATGTCTCCCTGGTCCCTCTCACAGGAAGAGAATTTAAAATATTAATGAGTTGATAATGGGGAAAGTTCACTTCAGAGCAGATCCTGGCGAATACAACTGGCTTCGGCCAGCCTGCTTGTGGGAACCTTCTGTGTTCAGGCTCTTCCTGTAACTTTCCATCTGCAGATACTCAACAGACAACGTTAGTTTCGGTCAGATCCTCTGTACCCCTTTCTTGGCCTAATTCCCTGGTCACCGTGTCTGTCTGTGTACCTATTTGGCAAAACTATGTCAGACTGCAGTTGTCAACAAACATCAAAATGGAGAGAGACTAATCATTGCATATGGTGAGGGGACCTTCAGTTGTGTGTTTGTAAAGAAGCATCACAGTCCCAGGAGTCCCGTCCCAGCACTACCTTTCCATGCAAATATCCCTGCAGAGGACGGATTCTGTCTGGCATTGTGCTGAGACACCTAAACTCAGGGGCTGTCACTCAGACTCAAGAGGGCGAGTCATTTGAACTGTCCAATCAGAGGCGGCGCCGGGGCAGGTGGGTGGGGCGAAGCTCTACGACCTCCCGCTGTTTGGTGCTGTTGCGGCCGCACTGGGGGCCCGGTCTCCCGCCATTAGAGTCTGCGCTTGTCTCTGACGCCTGTTGTGTCGAGTTGTGACCTGTAGCGACCGCAGTGTCCTAGGAAGGACTCGGGGGATCCAGGAGCCCTAGAAATGCTGAGTGTGCCGCCCCGGGATGAGGACGCGGGAGGCGGGGCTGGTGGGAAGCGGCGGGGCGGGCCCGGCCTCCCGCGGTCCCCTCCGGGTTCTGCGGCCCCGAGTCCGCGGTGGCGCCGCTCGGCCCTCAGGCCCCTCCGGCAGCAGCGTGGGGGCGGGGCCGGCAGCCGGGCCCCGGGCGTCCTGTGTTCCCTGCGCGCGGCGACTTGGGCCGGAGCGTCTCTGGGCCGCTGTGCGCCCGCAGCCCCGCATGTCCCAGGAGGTCCCCAGGGCCTCCTTTCTCTAGAGGGGACCCGTTTTCTTCTCAATTTTCCGTACGTTTGAGGAGCAGAGTCTCAAATCCCTGACCCTGTCCCGCGCGTCTAGGTCTTCCCAGGGCTTGGAACAAATGCCTGAATTTCCAGTGTCTCGCCGAATTCCCAAATGCCAACTTCCTGCCTTCGATTCACAGCATTATCATCAAGTATTTGTCCTTGCTGGAATTGAAACAGATTGCATATTTTAATTGCTTATCGTTTTCTCACAGTCCGTGGATTCCTGTTTCAGAAAGATTTGTGAGTGTTGATATTTTCCGTGAGTGAAAAGCAGCCTCTCACCGCCTGGAACTACGTTGCATGAAATCCTCGTGCATCTCCCCAGGATCTTCCTGGGCGCAGACATCCTGTGGGCAGTCCTCTGGGGGCAGGTTCCTCTTCAGAAAATACCCGGGATGATCTGTCCTGTCAGCACTGTCCCCACCTGCGTTAGTCACCTTTGGACAGGTTTATTCACTTTATTTTAGTCTCAGTTTTTCCATGAGCAAAAATATATTTAATCAACAGGAAACACAATGTAAAAGATTTCCAAAGAGACACGAAACAGGTGAATTTCAGGAAACAAAATATTTCAGTTTTACATGGCCTGTACTCAATTCTTGTTTCACTTTTTTCCTCCCGTCGTGGGTCGTAATATTCTGAGGTCTATTCTCTTATTTTGGGTGAGATAAAATGGATTTCCACAACTTAGACTTCCGGACCTGAAGTGTTCAGGTAGGATTCATAGTTTATAAAAATATTGCCTGTCTGGGAAATAATATGATAATGTCGTTGTTTTTCCAGAATGCATTACTTTCTTGAGGGGTTTCTTGTTGATTTAGCAAATTGATATACCATTTTCTTCCCTCGTTTCCACATAAAGACTTGTTTGAGTGTGTTCGCTGGATGGTTCAAACACTGGGTTTGTGTCATTTAAAATATCAGTGATGGTCCCAAAAAACTCCAGTGAGGACAGAGGCTTGAGGTCAGTGAGCCTAAGCTAAGGCGCCCTTCAACCTGCAGAGGGAAGGCCTTGAAGGCCCAGCTGTCCTTCCTGGGGAGCCTCCCCCTGCAGGTGTCCTACTGCTCACACCCCCATGGAAGGAGCCTTTGTCATGAGAGGAGCTGCAGAGCCCTGGAAAGCTGGGGGTGCACGTGCTCGTGGGGTGGGGAGTGACGCCCTTTCTGAGGTTGTAGCTGTGGTTCCCTTGGGCCTGTTTCTAGACATAATTGGAGTTTTGCATGCACAGTGTAGTTGCACTCAGAGTAATTTGTTTACACTGAGAAAGTCTGTGAGAGTCAGGAGCTCTGTGTCCTGGATTAGGGCCCATTAATCTGGGGGTCCATTTGGGTCAGAACCTTAAACTGAATCCAGCTGTTTTCCTCACTGTGAGAATGGGAGCCTGAGAGAGGGAATGTGTGCACCATTCCCTGTGGAGAGGAGGGTGTGTGGGGCTCCCAGAGCTCCTTCCTGTGGCTGCTCAGGTGCCCTCCCCTCCTTCTCCAGGGACTGACCCCCTCCAGGACTCTGTCTCCACCAGGAGAGTCAGGAACGTGGGACCTCTGACTGTGACTTTCCTTCTGTCCTGTGGGAAGCAGGCTGCTCATCTGAGCTGGTTCCAGTGTTTGTGTTTCTTCCCTTTGGATTCCTTTATCGATGGACTAGTGCAGCCCTCTGGCTCTCGTTTCCCTTAGCACTTGGACCCTGAGAGTGTAAGTTGATTGAGGAATTTGATGTGAGGAAAGCAAGAAAATTTTTTCATTTTCAGGTTGATTTTTCCTATGTGGGTGTCTCTAGAGAACACAGAAATTTAAAAGGCTAAAGCAATTGAAATTGTGTTATAATCGATGTGAGGAAAACTTCTGAAAGCTTATGTAAATCTTTGAAAATCTAATACAGTTAAGGCTTCAAACTCAAACCTTGACTGCCTTATAATAGGCTGTTCTTGAAAATAGCCCAGTGTGAGCTATAGAGGAAGGACAAAGTAGGATGCCACAGGTCCTTGTAGTTAGAGATTTCAAAATGTAATTTTGTTTGGTTTACACTTTTCTCAAAGTTAGTCTTTAAAGGAATTAAATGTTAGAATAGCGTCCTATGTACAAGAGTTAAAATTAAAGGATATAAATTTGTTTATTTGAAATAAATCTGTAAGATAGCAAAGATACAACCTATCCTGGTCCCCTCCAGCCCTGTTACTCCGGTCACCCCAAATACACAGTTTTGATCATTTCTGAGCCCTTGTTAGTGTCTCTTTGTATAAACCCTTCGAGAATGCATATTTTTCTTAGCCACATTTGTCCTTGTAGTGAGCAGTCAGACTCCAGATTTTTGGTGACTGCTCACAGCTGAAGCCCCCCCCCCCCCCTTCCCCCCGTGCCCCCCCCCGGACAAGCTGAGGAGGAAGCCTGGGTGCTCTCTCCTCTAGAGCAGGCAGGAGATTCCCACCACACCAGCCCCTGCCTGTGTGCAGAGCTCTCGCCCCGGCCCCACCCCCAGGCCCAGTGAACCCCCAGGCCAGGCTCCACTCCTTACTTTCTGAGCCCTGTGAGAGCTGCTGGAGAGGCTGGCCCTGCCCTCCCCTCAGACCTCTATGATGTGAGTCCTAAGGCTTGTCCTACCCTCTGTGTGTGTGCCACCCTGGCCTGAGTCTCAACAAGGGAACCACCCCTCTGCAGGTGACCATAATAGTTGGCGCCCTGAGCCACATGTGCAGACCTGACCCCACCCCTGGGTCTGTGTTCTCTGGGTCTGACTTTGCTCCCCTCCTCTGCTGCCTGGTGGCGGCATGCGCTGTGGTCTCCTGCTTGCTGGGGACAATCTTGTGCCACAAGAACAGCTTTATTTCCTGCTTCCTAATGTTTGTCCCTTTTATTTCCTTTTTGTGTCTAATTGCCTTAACTGAGAATTCCAGTACAGCTGGACTCGGAGTGTTGGGAGGGGACATCCTTGTCTTCTTGATGTTACCAGACAGCATCCAGTTGTTTGAGTGTGGTCCACTATGATTAAACGAGAGTCCAGTAGATGTGGA